>NC_053023.1:62792001-63092001 GCF_003073215.2 Triticum urartu | reverse complement strand
TGAGCGAAACAAACACACAAAAGAGAAGTTTATTTTGAAAATTAGAGATGGCACATGCAAATTTGCTTACAACGGCAAAAGAATACCGCATATAGGTAGATATAGTGGACTCATGTGGCAAAATTAGTTTAAAGGATTTTGGATGCACAAGTAGAGCTCATACTTAGTGCAAAATGAAGGCTAGCAAAAGATTGGGAAGCGACCAACCAAGAAACGAATAATCTCATAAGCAAGCATTAAGCATAATTAACACCGAATAATGTACCACAAGTAGGATATAATTTTCATTGCATGATTATTGACTTTCGTGCATGCATAGGGAATCACAAACCTTAACACCAATATTCTTACTAGAACACAATTACTCATCAACATAACTCACATATCACATCACCATATCTCAAAAATATTACTAAGAATTAAGTTATTCTGTCCAATGATCTTCATGACATTTTTATTTCTTTTATCCTTCTTGGATACCTATCACTTTGGCACTAATTTTTATGATTTGCTTTTCATAAGCTCAACCAAATATAAGTGAAGATCATGAGCATAACAAATTTTCTTTCTCTCAAAATAATTTAAGTGAAGCAAGAGAGAATTTATTCAAAAAATTACTAACTCTAAAATAAATCTAAGTGAAGCAAGAGATCATTTCTTCAAAAATACTAAGCACACCGTGCTCAAAAAGATATAAGTGAAGCACTAGAGCAAGTCCTAGCTCATAAAAGATTTAAGTGAAGCATAGAGAGCAATTCTAACAAGTCATGACATAATTATGGCTCTCTCAAAAAGGTGTGTCCAGCAAGGATTGATAACTTAAAACAAAAAAATAAAACAAGCAAAGACATATATCATACAAGACGCTCCAAGCAAAACACATATCATGTGATGAATAAAAATATAGTCTCGAGTAAAATACCGATAGTTGTTGGAAGAAAGCGGGGATGCCACTCGGGGGCATCCCCAAGCTTAGTTCGTTGCTTATTCTTGGATAATAGCTTGGGATGCCGGGGCATCCCCAAACTTAGGCTCTTACATCCTTCCTTCATCCATCGTAAGTGCCGGGGTACTGATCCACGGGCACCTATGGGACTGGCGGACCGGGTCCCTTTCGGTTCGGCGGGGGCGGAGGTCGTGCAAAGAGCAAATCGAGGCGATGCACACGAGCGATTTACCCAGGTTCGGGCCGCACGGATGCGTAAAACCCTACTCCTGCTTTGTGGTTTGTATTGATTTCTTGCTCGGGAGCGCGAAGTGCTACAGTACACTTCAGCAGCTAACGAGACCGAGCGTGAGTGTTCGAACCCCCCTCTACGTTGCACACGGGCCTCCTTTTATATGCTCAAGGGGTCACCAACAGGTGGCAACGGAGGCAAAGGGTAAAAATGGAAAGGTGCTGTGGTAGGTGCAGCTACCTGCTACAGTGTATCATACCTAACCCTGACGGCAGGGGACAAGGGCCTTAAATGCCCGTCTGTGTCACCTAAACAGTGCAAAAAAGGACCGCCAGGGATGCCACCGTTCGCCACGATGGCGATCTTGTCAGCGCCGCTTGCCACCGCACACCGCAAGCTGCACAGCCTTCTGCCACGTACGCCTGGAGGGGTCCCAGAGCGACACGTTGGTGGATGTGCTGGAGCGCGGGCACAGTGGTGTCTTGCCGCGGCAGGCGCCTTGCCGCGGTTGTTGTCTTGTTGCACCCGGGAGCTTGTCGCTCACCGGGCCTTGCCGGGACGCGTGGTGCGCCGCGGCAAGTTCCTTGGAATGCCTTGGGTGGCCTTCCCGGCAAGCTCCTCTTGCCGGGGTCTTGGGATGCTTTTGTTATCCTTCCCGGCAAGCTCCTCTTGCCGGGGTCTTGTCTCTTTGACTTGGATACTTTGTTCTTGAATGGCTCCAAAGGGACCACGGAGGACCTTGGCGGTCACCCGGCAAGCCTTGCCGCGGGATGCTGCGATTGCCCGTGCACAAGTTCGGGATACTAGGGTACCCCTACTCTAGTACACCGACAGGAACCCCCGGGCCTCGGCCATACACGGTGCCGAACGCTGTTGGGCCAGGCCCAAAACAGGGCACGGGCACGCGCGGCCTAGGTTACGCCGTATCTTACTCCGTATCCACCGCGCCCTCCCCGAACGGCACGCGTTGAATGTGGCTTCATGGGAGAGATCATGGGTGGTTTCTTTATTCGGAAATGCGGAACTTTCGCCCCCTCCCTCTTTATAAGCAGGGGAAACAGGGGCAGTTCGCCCACTTGCCCGTTGCCGTCCCAATCTCAGAAATCTCCGCCGCTCCCTCGCCTTCCCAAAGCTGAGAGAGAGAGAGCAGCGCTCCGCCCCCACATCGCCACCAGCACCACCGACGCCGTCGACCTCCTCCACTGCTTCCGCCATGGCTCCAAAAGCCGACAAGGGGAAGGCCGTGAAGTCGACCGAGGCGCAGCGGCTCGTGGCGCTGTGGAAGGAGCGGGTCGTCTTCCCCCCAAGCTTGGCGCGAAGGAGCTGAGGGAGAACTATTACCTTTTTTGGTCGGCGGAGACGCGCGCGCATCCGCGCACAAAGGTACTCCCCGCCGCCGCTTGGAAGAAAGCCCCAAACGGATATCCCTTCTTTGCTCTGTTCTTCTACTGCGGGCTCTGCCCGCCTTTCTCTGAGTTCTTCTGCGACATCATGAATACCTATGGATTCCACCTCCTTGACTTCACCCCCAATGCCGTTCTGACGATGGCAGTTTTCGCACATCTCTGCGAAAACTTTGTCGGAGTCCTTCCCAACGTTGCCCTCTTCCGCCACTTCTTCATACCCCGAGTAGAGAGAGGAGAGGCTCTATCCGGCGGAATCGCCTGGATCTCAAGGGCCGGCAAGAAGGAAACCTATCTGGAGGGAGAATTCCGCGGCAAGTGGGAGGAGTGGAGAGCTGATTGGTGCTGGATTGACGAGGAGAGCCCGCAGCCATTCACCACCCGGCGCCGAACCCCAGTAGCACGCGGCAGCGATTGGAGTGACGTGGCCCCGGAGGACGACATGCTGAAGATTGCCGTCACCAGGATCCTGTGCCTCAGGCTTGCCGGGCTTACTGTTGGCGCTGTTGGCGCAGACTTCCTTCGCCGCTGCATCGCCCCCCTGCAGGAACGGGGGAGGCCCACGTGGGAGTTCAAGAACGCGGCAGATATCATGAGGCTGCAGCCGGTCCTCAACTACAACTTCACAGTCCTGGAGCTCAACGCGATGCTGCAGGAGCTGTTCAAGTATGACCCCCAACATCCCGAGGTTTTCAGGTTGCCGGGGGGCGTCGTTCCGCTGTGCAACAATTCCTCGCTCGACCACATCCGTGCAATGATGCCGGAGTGCGACTCGCATGGAATTGTGCCAACTTGGCAGGAGCCTGTAGACGAGGTCGTGCAGCAGTTCTTCGACGACTTGGTAGAAGTGCCAATCCGCTCCGACGAGAAGGATGGCCTCACACGCGACACCACCGACGCAGAGATGGCGCTCATCGCCACTAGGCTGGAGGAGGCAGCGGCAGCCGTAGCCGCGGGCGAGTTTGGATTCACGATGGAGGAGGCAGACGCAGCAGAGGCGGCAAGCCGTGCTGAGCGAGGGGAGCCCGCCGGCAAGAAGGAGCTTGCCGGGCGTGGCGCCGAGCCGAGCGAGCCTGCCAAGGACACGAGCGGCTCGTTGGAAATCAACTCCTCCTCCACCTCGTCTTCAGACAGCCCACCACAAGCAGAGCCTCCATCCCCACCAAGAAGGCGTCTCCGCAAGGTCGGTGACGTGGCGGAGCGGCAAGCGGGTCAACAGTCGCCACGCCGCGTGACACGCTCCACCGCGGCAAACACCATTGCCGCGGGAGCGCCTCATGCTGCGACGGCAACTGGAGCGGAGTCTAGCCGGACCACCGCTTCAGTTCCTGCCGCTGCTCACGCCGCGCTGACTGCCGGAGCGGGGTCGTCTCAGACCGCCGCCACTGCTCCCGCCAAGCGGCCAAGGGAAGCTTCTCCTCCGCCTCCTCGCACCGGGCGTGCGCCGGGCTTCGACTTCTCCGTGTTAAGCTCCGACGAGGAAGAAGAAGAAGAGTAAGCTTCTCTTGCTGTACTTGCATTTCTTCAGTTCTTGTTGTTTGTCTTGTTTCTCACTTGCTTTTCTCTGAACTTGTTCCTCTTTAGGACTCTGGCCCAGAGAGCGGCAAAGAGAGCCAAGGTCCCGGTGATCGTCATCGAGGACGAGCCTACTGCGACAGCAGGTGACGTGCCCGAGACAACCTTGCCGGACCCGGTGACTTTTCTCCAGGGCAGCCCCCAGCGTAAGTGTTTGATTTGCTTTCCGCTGCGAGGCGCGCATGGGTACTTGTCTTTGCTGATATCTGCTTGTTGACTTGTGTAGGAGCCGAGCAGCCCCACCAGGAGCCAAGGGAGAATTCCCCGACAAGGGAGAACTCTCCGGCAAGGGAGGGTTCTCCGGCAAGGGACAGCACCCGCGGCCCCCCGACGGCGGAGACCACTACTACAGAGCCAAGTGCAGGTACTCCTCTTGCTTCAAAACTTCCCTTGGGTTCTTCTTCTTTTGATCTTCTTGGGTTTTTGCTGGGTTTTGCTTGACTCTTCTCCCCTTGCCGGCTGTCAGACCCATCTGCTGCGGAGCGGATGGAGACCGAGGTCGCCGCCGAGGACGTAGCCGGCGCTGGTGATCCCGCCGGCGCCGAGGCCGCCAAGGCTGGCGCCGCGGCGACTGGCGAGGGATCTGGCGATCGTACTGACGGCCCAGAGGCCGCAGGAGCGCCAGGCGCTACACCGACCGCCGACCCGTCCGCCGAAGCCGCAGCGCCAAGCACCGAGGAGCCCTAGCCGGGCGTTTACTTGAAGGCCGGCGAAGGCGTCTTCATCAACCTCCCCTGGGCGTCAAGCTCTAGAGCGCCGGTTGAGGGGGAGATCTTTGACGGAGAAGTGCTTGCCTCCGCGGGGTTGACGCTGGTCGACGCGCCAAGCAGCAGCAGCAACGAGCCCGAAGAAGAGCGGCTACTGCGAAAGTTGTTGTCGCTCTACCATGCGTGGCAAGCCAAGCTGGAATCCCGCGAGGCGCTTGTCGCGAAGGCGGGAGCAGACATTGAAAAGCGCGCGGAAGAGCTCGGGGGTTTCCACCGGGAAGCCATCCGATCCCTGGCGGAGGAGCGGGAGCAGCTTGCTGAAGCGCAGAAGGCCTTCCTCCTTGAGAAGGCCGAAGTCGAAGAGCGGCAGCGACATGCCGCTTTGAAGCTAGCCGCCGAGGAGGCCGAGCTGGCGCAGCGGAAGGTCAATCTCGACTCCCACGAGGAGGAGCTTGCCGCGCGCGAGGGAAAGCTCGGTGAAGCCCTCAAACAAGTAGAGGACGCCGCCGCCGCTGCCGAGGCCGCCAAGGAGGAGTTGAAGACGAGGGTGGCGCAGCTAGAAGCCGATCTCGCCGAGAAGGGCAGAGAGCTCAGCGCCGCCAAGGTCTCCAACGTGGATCTTGAGTTGAATCTAACCACTTTGACCAAGACTCTGGACAGTGCCAAGAAGCGGGAGGCAGCCTTGAAGGAGGAAATCAAGGCCGACAAGGCGCTGCTGGAGAGTGCTGCCGCTGCCCAGAACGCTTTCAGGGAAACCGTGACGCACTGGACGGAGAGTCTTGTGAACGTCGCCACAGATATCGACAAGGAGCTGGCGCAGCTGGGGATGGAGGATCTCAGGTATCCCTCCTACGACAACCTCCAACCCAGCACCAAGCTCGTCCTGTTCTTCAAGGGCATGGCGACGGCCCTTCAGCGGCTCCGGGAAAGAATCCCCAAGCAGCTGGCCGACGAATCGCGCAAGATCTGCGCGGGAGCTCTTCAGAAAGTGTTGATGAAGGTGGCCTTCCGCAATCCGGGCCTCCGCCTCACCAACATCCTCAGGACCTTGCCGCCGGAAGCTGATCTGGAGGAGCTCAAGGCCCTTGTCGCACCCATTGTGGACAAGGTGAGCGGGATCAAGAGGGTCGAAGGCGATCGCGTAGATTAGGCCGCCCATTTCTTCTTTCCTTGTCGCTGTTTATTATGTCATGAAAACAATCTATTAGAGCTGCGACAAGCTATCTTTGTAATATAGCTTTGTTCTATGGAATGATTGCAATGTTATTCCCTTTATTTGATCCCTCCCTTTGTATGTCTTTTTACCCTACGCTTTTAGGGAACTTGCCGGTGCAGGCACCTGGGCCGCGAGCGCTGAGTGCGGGACGTCAGCAGCCTGCTGGCGGTGCCGCTACCGGCAAGAAACCTTGTCGCAACTAGTTGCAGCTCACTTAAGTTGCTGAGCGTACTTGAAACAAAGTAAGGGCGCTAGCGGCTCACTTAAGTTGCTGAGCGGACTCGAAACAAAGTAAGGGCGCTAGCAGCTCACTTAAGTTGTTGAGCGGACTCGAAACAAAGTAAGGGCGCAATTAGTTACGAGTTGGTTCCTCCGCGCACGGGTTTTCCATACAAAGTGCGGTCGTTCAAGGGAGATAACTTAAAATTTTTTAAAAAAATTTGATTGCTCAAACTTTGGCAACTTAGCTTTTCTGTTGTTTGCTTCCTGGCAAGGTGAAACTTTCTTGAACGACGCCTGGTCCCTACCATCGTCTTCTCCTTTCCCCCCCGGCAAACTTATGGGCGAGGGGAACCTTGCTTTCAAAAAGAAAGAAGAGACAATACAGATATGGGCCTTGACGGCTCGTTATTGCTTACCGTGGAATAGGTGCTGCACAAAATGTCAGATCATATATGCCAAAAATAGAAAGCATGAAATCGACAGAATGTGCGGAGCACATGAGCTTTACTTATGCACGGGGTCTGCGCCCGGCTTTGTACAAAGGATTACATGCAACAGCGGCAAGACTTGTACAAAAGGTGGTTGCCGGAACAGGTTCCGACAACCGCGCCTTACCACTTCGGCGTCAACTTGTTTTACCCGGTAATGCCATCTTCGGTCTCAAGGCGGACAGTGCCAGGCCTAGTGACTCGTTTTACCCGGTAAGGGCCTTCCCACTTTTGCGTCAACTTGTTGGAATTCTTGGCGGACTGAACTCGCCGAAGAACAAGGTCGCCTTCCTCGAGACTTCTGGCGTTAACTTTGCGGCTATGGTAGCGGCGCAAAGCTTGCTGGTAGCGAGCAGCTCGCACAGCAGCCTGAAGACGATCTTCCTCAAGGAGCAGCGCGTCATCTTGTCGCAGCTGCTCTTGCTCAAGCTCATCATAAGCGAGCACTCGAGGTGACCCGTATACGAGTTCCGTGGGGATAACTGCCTCTGCTCCATAGACTAGAGCAAAAGGTGTCTGTCCAGTGGCTCGATTTGGCGTCGTCCTGATCGACCAAAGAACCACCGGCAGCTCCTCGATCCAGTTTCTTCCGCACTTGTGTAGCCTGTCGAAAGTTCTGGTCTTGAGCCCGCGCAGCACTTCAGCATTTGCCCTCTCTGCTTGACCGTTGCTTCTCGGGTGAGCAACAGAAGCGAAGCAGACCTTGGCGCCAAGATCTTGGACGTACTGCATGAAGGTGCGGCTCGTGAATTGTGTACCGTTGTCGGTGATTATCCTGTTAGGGATCCCGAAGCGGCAAACAATCGACCTGAAGAACTTGACTGCTGACTGTGCTGTCACCTTCCTCACTGGTTCCACTTCCGGCCACTTTGTGAACTTGTCGATTGCAACGTACAAGTACTCAAAGCCCCCGACAGCTCGGGGAAAGGGGCCGAGGATGTCGAGCCCCCAGATCGTAAATGGCCAGGATAAAGGGATCGTCTGGAGAGCTTGAGCTGGTTGGTGTATCTGCTTGGAATGGAACTGGCACGCTTCACACTTGGTTACTTGTGCAGTTGCATCCTGGAGGGCTGTTGGCCAAAAGAAACCTTGCCGGAATGCTTTGCCGACAAGTGCTCTTGCGCCAATGTGGTGACTACATATGCCTCCATGTATCTCTGCCAACAGCTTTTGTCCGTCTTCCTGGTGAATACACTTCAATTTCACACCGTTGAGTCTTCTTCTGTACAGTGTCTTGTCGACAAACTGGTACATACTTGACTACCGGGCTACTCTTTCCGCTTCTTCTTGCTCTTCGGGAAGTTCTCCTGTCTGAAGGAAACGGACAATCTGCTGCGCCCATGCTAGAGCTTGTGGCTCGACAACAAGGACTAAAGGCAAATCTGCAGCTGCGGGAACGTCCGCTTCTACGGCAAGAACCTGCGGCTCTGCTGGAGCGCGACGTTCCCCGGCAAGTTTGCCGGAGCAAAACTTGTCGGGAGCTTCTGCTTTAACGGAACAAACCCCGGGGTTTGCCGGAGTAGACTGCTCCTCAGCGCTTTTGGCGTTGATCTTAGGGACTGCTGCGGGAACATCCGCTTCTACGGCAAGAACCTGCGGCTCTGCCGGAGCGTGACGTTCCTCGGCAAGCATGCCAGAGCAAAACTTGTCGGGAGCTTCCGCTTCAACGGAACAAACCCTAGGGCTTGCCGGAGCAGATTGCTCCAGAGAGCTCTTGGCGTTGATCTTGGGGACCTTCTTGGCGACGGCTTCGGGAAGCTCTGCCGGCAAATAGTCACCAGAAACCAACTTCCTCTTCTTGCTCTGTCCAGTTGATGGTGTTACGGACGGTTGAGTCAGCTTGAGCACAAAGATCCCTGGTTCCACAGGTAACTTAAGTGCGGCACACTTTGACAGGCCATCGGCAATGGCGTTCTGAGCTCTTGGAACATGCTCCATCTGCAGGCCGTCAAAGTGCTCTTCTAGCTTTCTCACTTCGTCGATGTAAGCTTCCATCAACGGACTCTGATAATTCTTGTTTACTTGGCGGACGACAAGCTGTGAGTCACCCCTGACAATGAGCTTCTTGATCCCAAGGTCTGCCGCGATCCTGAGACCGGCAAGCAAGCCTTCATACTCTGCAGCATTGTTCGTTGCTTGCTCCTTGGGAAAGTGCATCTGGACTACGTACTTGAGGTGCTCTCCGGTGGGTGCGACAAGCAGCACGCCATTGCCGGCGCCTTGCAGTGAAAAGGCACCATCAAAGTACATCAGCCACTCTTTGCTTGCTTCCTTGACGGGGATGCTTGTTTCTGGGATTTCTTCATCTGGTGTTGGCGTCCATTCTGCTATGAATTCTGCCAATGCTCTGCTCTGGATAGTTGAAGTGCTCTCAAACTTGAGGCCAAAGCTTGACAGTTCCAGTGCCCACTCAACAATCCTGCCTGTCGCTTCTGGATTCTGCAGTATCCTCTTCAGCGGAAAGCGAGTGACAACTGTGATCTCGTGTGCTTGGAAGTAATGGCGCAGCTTCCTCGAGGCCATGAGAAGGCCAAAAAGCAACTTCTGCACGCCAGAGTACCTTGACCTAGCCCCCTGCAGAAGGGAACTGACAAAGTAAACTAGGCGCTGCACCATCTTCTTCTGTATCTCCTCGTGCATCTGTGCAGGTTCATCTTTCTCGGGACCAGAGCTTGTCGGGGGAGCGCCCTGCTTGTCGCTGGATGTGCTTGCCGTGGTTGCGGGCTCGTCATCTGCCTCCATCTCTGCTACTAACGCAGCACTAACCACTTGATTGGTTGCCGCTATGTACAGCAACAACTTCTCTTGTGGCTTAGGTGCGACAAGTATTGGAGGGGAGGACAGGTATCTCTTCAAGTCTTGCAGCGCAGCCTCCGCTTCCGGAGTCCATCTCATTGGACCTGCCTTTTTCAATAATTTGAAAAAGGGCAGGGCGCGCTCAGCAGACCTAGAGATAAACCTGCTGAGAGCAGCCACGCAACCGGCAAGTCTTTGTACATCTTTGACGTGCTTGGGTGCTTCAATCTGCTCAATGGCCTTGATCTTATCGGGATTGGCTTCAATTCCCCGCTGAGACACGAAGAATCCGAGAAGCTTGCCGGAGGGTTGCTCTGTCCTTGCTCTTGACTACTATATCATCCATGTAAGCTTCCACATTTCTGTGTATTTGCAGCTCAAGAGTGACATGGACTACTCTTGAAAATGTTGAACCAGCATTTTTTAATCCGAAAGGCATCCGTATAAAGCAATACGTGCCACATGGAGTAATAAATGCGGTCTTTTCCTCATCCTCTTCTGCCATGAAGATCTGATGATATCCTGAATATGCGTCAAGAAATGAAAGCAAATCACATCCGGCTGTGGAGTCAACAATCTGGTCAATGCGCAGCAAAGGAAATGGGTCTTTGGGACAAGCTTTGTTAACATCGGTAAAATCGATACAAAGTCTCCATTTCCCGTTTGCCTTGCGCACGACTACAGGATTGGCCAACCACGTAGGATGGAGCACTCCTCTGACAAGGCCTACTGCTTCCAGTTTCTTGATCTCTTCTGCAATGAATTCTTGGCGCTCCACTGCCTGCTTCCTGACCTTCTGCTTGATGGGCCGTGCATGAGGACAAACGGCAAGGTGGTGCTCAATCACTTTCCTGGGAACACCGGGGATGTCAGAGGCTGCCACGCAAACACGTCGACATTCGCCCGCAGGAAAGCAACGAGCGCGCTTTCCTATTTGGGGTCGAGAGTGGCACTGATGGTGAAGGTACCACCAGTGCCGTCCTCCTTGGCGGACACCTTTTTCGTCTCTGGCGGAGCTGCCATCGTCTTCTTACACTTGCCGGTGGAGCTCGATGGTGCGTCCTCGACGGCAGCGCAGCACTCCGAAGAGGTGCGCTTGCTGGAGTGGGCATCAGAGCTCTTGCCGGACTTGGTCTTCTTCCCCCCGGGAGCTTCAGCGGCAAGTGTCTCGTGATCTGCTGCGGCTGCTGCTTCCCGGTAGATCTTGTGGGCGCAGATAAGAGCATCCTTCTTGTCACCGGGGACAGAGATGACGCTTATCGGGCCTGGCATCTTTAGCATGTTATATGCGTAATGAGAGGTCGCCATGAACTTGGCGAGTGCTGGACGGCCAAGTATCCCATTGTAAGGCAATGGAATATCGGCAACGTCAAATGTGACCCTCTCAGTCCTGAAGTTCAGCTCGCTGCCAAATGTTACCGGCAGCGTGACTTTCCCCTTCGGCTTGCTCCTTCCCGGGTTGATTCCTTGGAATGTGCCGGTCTCTTCGAGCTCGCTGTCAGGGATCTGGAGTTTCTGGAGTACTGCGGAGGAGATCAGGTTCAAGCCAGCCCCGCCGTCAACTAGCATCTTGGTGACCTTGAGGTTGCGGATGGTTGGTGAAACCAACATCGGCAAACAGCCGACCGCAGTTGTGCGATCAGGGTGGTCCTCAATGTCAAAGATGATAGGCGTACTGGACCACTTCAGAAGCTTGCGCGATTCGATGGGTGGTTCCACTGCATTGACTTCCCGCACCCACTGCTTGAGTTGGCGGTGCGAAGTGTGCAGAGAAGCACCGCCGTCAACACACAAGAACTCTGTGGCTTTCTGAAACTCCTGCTCACTGGTCTCAACATCATCCATGTCTTCGTCGTCGTCGTCGTCTTCATCGTGGTCGCGGCCACGGGGAGGTCTATCTCCTTGCCGCTGCTTGGCCTTGCCGCGGCGCCCTCCCCGGCCGGCACGCTTCTTGCCGGATTCTCCAGCACCTCCTTGGGCCCTCTCCTTGTTGCGTCGCTCGTACTCAGCCTTCTGCTGCTGGACAAGCTGCTCGACCTTCTTGCAGCTTTGGAGGTCATGGCCCTTGGTGCGGTGAATCTTGCAATACTGCTTGTCGGAGCCGTCCTGTTTGTCGGCGACCGCCACAGCCTGGAAGTTGGCGCACGCGGCAACCTCCTTGCCGGAGCTACCAACTTTGGCCTGCTTGGCGCCACCTTCGTTGCCGGACTGCTCGACGACTAGCACCTCTTTGCCTTTCTTCTTCCTGTTCCGCTGCCGGTTCTTCTTTGCCGGGGCAGTATCCTCGCTGTCAGATCCTCCTGCTCCTGCATTCTCTCCGGGGAGTCTCCTCCCTTCCTCAGCGCGTGCACACTTGTCGGCCAGGGCGTATAGCTCACTGACGTCTCTGATTCTACACATCGCCATCTCCTCCCGCATCCTGCGGTTACACACGTTCTGATGAAACACGCTGATGACCGCGGCGGGGTGGACGTCTGGGATGTTGTACTGTACACGGCTGAACCTCTGAATGTACTTGCGCAAGGGCTCTCCTTCCTTCTGGACGAGCAGATGAAGATCGCTCTCTTGGCCATGAGGTTTGTGGCCGCCTGTAAAGGCGCCGACAAACTGATGGCATAGGTCTGCCCAGGAGGATATGGAGTTATCCGGCAAGTGCATGAGCCAGGACCTGACGTTGGGTTTGAGCACCAACGGGAAGTAGTTGGCAAGGATCTTGTCGTCTCGCCCCCCAGCAGCCTGCACCGCGATGGTGTAGATGCTGAGGAACTCCGACGGATGCGACTTGCCGTCGTACTTCTCTGGTACATCTGGTTTGAAATTCTTCGTGCTGGGCCATTGGACTTGCCGCAGCTCACGAGTGAATGCAGGGCAACCTACTGCGTACGGCAAGTCGCCTGGTTCCCCTGGCGCATGCATGTCAACAGAGGGCCCAGCGCGCTGGTCTGACTGACGTCGCGCTTCTCTTCGGCGTTCGATGCGAGTACGAGCGTCTTCTTGTTGTCGTTCTTGAAGAACTTGGCGCTGATCGCGACGAGCTCGCGGATCTGACGACGCGGTAGAGTCGCTGTCGAGGTGAATCCGGCGAGTCGGCGATCTTGGCCTTCGGGGCGGAGAGTGCACAGTAGTTGCACCCCTACCAGTCTTGTCGTCTCCGGCTCATGCCTGGCTGGCTTGCCGCGGCTGCGACGTGCTCGGCTGCCGTGGAGTGTCGCCGTTGGCGAAGCCGATGAGACTCTGGATAGTGGCCCTCCAATCGTCGATCTTGTCTGCTGTTGGAGGGTAGTCTAGGAGCAGCTGAGCTCGCGCCAAAGCTTCTGCTGCAGTGGCGGGTGGCGGTGGTGAACGGTGCGAGGAGCGGGATATGCTCGGACTTCTAACCACGTTAGAAGGAGCAGTATCCCATCCAGGCGACCGTGTCTTGCTCACGCCAGCAGGTTGACGTGCATGGTGGTCCTGAGCACTCCGAGATCCACCAGCTCGATCTTGGTCTAGCGAACGCATGGTACCATGAGTACCATGACGCTGCCGGTCCCGCGCCTCCTGAGACGGGCGCGGTGCATGTACGGACGCCGAGGTCTTGGAGTGCGCCCGGTCATTGTGGGAGCCGGCTACGCCGCCGATGGGCAGCGCAGCCCTGTCCTTGGACCTGGCAGCACCGCGAGCTCCCTCGTCGACGCCCGTTCTTCTGCCGGCGTCTGCTCCACCAACCGTTTGCTCCGACGGTGGTTGGCTCGGCGCGGACGGAGCAGCTGCCTCCGAAACCTTCTTCTTCGACGGCATGTTGATGAAGATGATGAAGATCTAGCTCGCGAGGACGCCAGATCTGGTTCACACAACTTCGACGCCCCCTACCTGGCGCGCCAAAGATGCCGGGGTACTGATCCACGGGCACCTATGGGACCGGCGGACCGGGTCCCTTTCGGTTCGGCGGGGGCGGAGGTCGTGCAAAGAGCAAATCGAGGCGATGCACGCGAGCGATTTACCTAGGTTCGGGCCACACGGATGCGTAAAACCCTACTCCTGCTTTGTGGTTTGTATTGATTTCTTGCTCGGGAGCGCGAAGTGCTACAGTACACTTCAGCAGCTAACGAGACCGAGCGTGAGTGTTCGAACCCCCCTCTACGTTGCACACGGGCCTCCTTTTATATGCTCAAGGGGTCACCGACAGGTGGCAACGGAGGCAAAGGGTAAAAATGGAAAGGTGCTGTGGTAGGTGCAGCTACCTGCTACAGTGTATCATACCTAACCCTGACGGCAGGGGACAAGGGCCTTAAATGCCCGTCTGTGTCGCCTAAACAGTGCAAAAAAGGACCGCCAGGGACGCCACCGTTCGCCACGATGGCGATCTTGTCAGCGCCGCATGCCACCGCACACCGCAAGCTGCACAGCCTTCCGCCACGTACGCCTGGAGGGGTCCCAGAGCGACACGTTGGTGGATGTGCTGGAGCGGGGGCACAGTGGTGTCTTGCCGCGGCAAGCGCCTTGCCGCGGTTGTTGTCTTGTTGCACCCGGGAGCTTGTCGCTCACCGGGCCTTGCCGGGACGCGTGGTGCGCCGCGGCAAGTTCCTTGGAATGCCTTGGGTGGCCTTCCCGGCAAGCTCCTCTTGCCGGGGTCTTGGGATGCTTTTGTTAGCCTTCCCGGCAAGCTCCTCCTGCCGGGGTCTTGTCTCTTTGACTTGGATACTTTGTTCTTGAATGGCTCCTAAGGGACCACGGAGGACCTTGGCGGTCACCCGGCAAGCCTTGCCGCGGGATGCTACGACTGCTCGTGCACAAGTTCGGGATACTAGGGTACCCCTACTCTAGTACACCGACAGTAAGATAACCCAAAACTTGAAAACTTCAATCACACAAAATTCAACAAAACCTTCGTGAGATCCGTTAGTATAAGAATAATAAACCACTACTATAAGTGTTGTATTAAACCAATTATTATTTTGTTCTTGTATTATATCTACTGTATTCCAACTTTTCTATGGCAAAAATTCATCAAAGAAAACCATAGAGCCATCAAAATAAGCACACAACACAAAGAAAACAGAATCTGTCAAAACAGAGCAGTCTAAAGCAATCTGACTATTTCGAATACTTCGGAAACTCCAAAAATTCTGAAAAATTAGGATGACCCGAAAGATTTGAATATTGATCTACTGCAATTGGAATTGGTATTTTATCGCTCTCTAGTATATGATGAAAATTAATTTCGTAAGCGCAAACTTTCTATTTTTCAGCAAGATCAAACAACTATTGCCCAAGAAGATCCTAAAGGCTTTACTTGGCACAAAAACTAATTAAAACATAAAAAACACAATCATACCAGTAGCATAATTGTGCTAACACACAAGAACAGGAAGCAAAAAGCAAAAATAAATTTATTCATTGGGTTGCCTCCCAACAAGCGCTATAGTTTTACGCCCTTAGCTTGGCATAAAGCAAGGATCTAAGTTTTGTCATCTTTGGTTCGAGATCCGTAAGATGCCTTTATGATTGATTCATAAGGTGGATTAATTCTAGTTCTAGGAAAGTGTTGCATACTCTTCCTCAAGGGAAATTGGAACTTAATATTGCCTTCTTTCATATCAATCACGACACAGATAGTGCGTAAAAACGGTCTACCAAGAATAATAGGACAAGACAGATTGCAATCAATATCAAGAACAATAAAATCTATGGGCACATAATTCCTATTTACAAGAATAAGAATATCATTAATCCTTTCCATGGGCTATTTAATAGTGGAATCCGCCAAGTGCAAATTCAAGGAACACTCATCACATAAAGATTTTGGAATTGTGGAAACACTAGCAGCCAAGTCACACAAAGCAAAACACTCATTATTTTTAATCTTGACTTTGATAGTAGGTTCCCACTCATCGTACAATTTTCTAGGAATTGAAACTTCTAATTCCAATTTTTCTTCAAAAGCTTTCATCATAGCATCAACAATATGTTTAGTAAAAGCTTTATTTCGTTCATAAGCATGGGGTGAATTGATCATGGATTGCAACAAAGAAATACAATCAATCAAAGAGCAACTATCATGATTAAAGTCTTTGTAGTCCAAAATAGAGGGTGCATCACTAGCTAAAGTTTTGACCTCTCCAAACCCACTTTCATCAATTTTCTCAACAAGATTTTCACCCACCGAAATATTGGGACGCCTTCTACCTAAAGTTGACTCTTCTCCAGTCCCTTTTTCATCATTATTAACTTTACTAAACAAGGAATCAATAGAAGAAACACCAATCATTTTAAGATCTTCATTACTTTTGCAAGAATAATCACTAGAAAAAGCTTTTTCTAAAAATTCTCTTTTAGCTCTAAGCATAGCAGTTCTTTTCTTACTTTCATCCATAGAAACATAGAGAGCTTTAATTGATTCATCTATGATACATCCCCAAGGTATCTATAATTTTTGATTGTTCCATGCTATTATATTATCTGTTTTGGATGTTTAATGGGCTTTAATATCCACTTTTATATTATTTCTGGGACTAACCTATTAACCGAAGGCCTAGTGCAAATTGCTGTTTTTTTGCCTATTTCAGTGTTTCACAGAAAAGGAATATCAAACGGAATCCAAACGGAACGAAACCTTCGCGAGGATCTTTCTTGAAACAAACATCATCCAGGAGACTTGGAGTGGAAGTCAGAGATGCAACGAGGCAGCCACGAGGCAGGAGGGCATGCCCCCAACGTCGTGGGCCCCTCGTAGCTCCACGGACCTACTTCTTTCGCCTATATATACTCTTATACCCTGAAAACATCCAGGGGAGCCACGAAACCACTTTTCCAGGGGGCCTTTTTCGGCAATCCATCGGAGGGGGATACGATCATGGAGGGCTTCTACATCAACACCATAGCCTCTCCGATGATGTGTTAGTAGTTTACCACATACCTTCAGGTCCATAGTTATTAGCTAGATGGCTTCTTCTCTCTCTTTGGTTCTCAATGCAAAGTTCTCCTCGATGTTCTTGGAGATCTATTCGATGTAATACCTTTTGCGGTGTGTTTGCCGAGATCCGATGAGTTGTGGGTTTTTGATCAAGATTATCTATGAACAATATTAGGTTCTTCTCTGAATTCTTATATGCATGATTTGACATCTTTGCAAGTCTCTTAGAATTATCGGTTTAGTTTGGCCTACTAGATTGATCTTCCTTGCAATGGGAGAAGTGCTTAGCTTTGGGTTCAATCTTGCACTTTCCTTTCTCAGTGACAGCAGGGGCAGCAAGGCACGTATTGTATTGTTGCCATCAAGGATAAAAAGATGGGGTTTATATCATATTGCTTGAGTTTATCCCTCTACATCATGTCATCTTGCCTAAAGCGTTACTCTATTCTTTTGAACTTAATACTCTAGATGCATGTTGGATAGCGGTCGATGTGTGGAATAATAGTAGTAGATGCAGAATCGTTTCGGTCTACTTGATACGGACGTGATTCCTATGTTCATGATCATGCCTAGATATTCTCATAACTATGCGCTTTTCTATCAACTGCTCGGTAGTAATTTGTTCACCCACCGTAATATATGCTATCATGAGAGAATCCACTAGTGAAACCTATGCCCCCTAGGTCTATTTTACATCGTATTAGTTTCTCGTCAACTTTCCGCTATTTATTTCGCAATCTTTACTATCCAGTCTATACAACAAAAATACCAAAAATATTTATCTTATTATCTCTATCATATCTCACTTTTGCAAGTTGCCATGAAGGAATTGACAACCCATTTATCGCGTTGGTTGGAAGGTTCTTGATTGTTTGTGCAGGTAATAGGCGATTTGCGTGTAGTCTCCTACTGGATTGATACCTTGGTTCTCAAAAACTAAGGGAAATACTTACGCTACTTTGCTGCATCACCCTTTCCTCTTGGGAAAACCAACGCATGCTCAAGAGATAGCAAGAAGGATTTCTGGCGCCGTTGCCGGGGAGATCTACGCTCAAGTCAAGACATACCAAGTACCCATCACAAACTCTTCTCCCTCGCATTACATTATTTGCCATTTGCCTCTCGTTTTCCTCTCCCCCACTTCACAACCTTTGCCTTTTCTTCGCCCTTCTTCCGTTTGATCTTTTGTTTGCTTGTGTTACCATGTACCTTCTTTTTGCTTGCATCTTCGCTTGCTAAAAGTTTGTGGATCCTCATCCACTTGATAATCTCTTTAAGAGATCCAATTATGATGAACCTATTGCTAGTGAGTTGAGTGCACTAGATTATCTTTATGAGGTTTTGCTTGAAATTCGTGAATCTGGAAAGTGTTTTGAATTACTTTATGAAGCGATTCACGATAGATCTTTGAATAAAAAGCATGATTACAATGATTTTGTTATAAATTCTATTGATGTAAATTGTGCTAATTATATGCAAAACCCTAAGCTTGGGGATGCTAGTTTTGCTATGTCCCCTACTTGTTGCAATGATCATGATTGGGGTGATAGTGCTTCTTATGATCTTGAAAATTTACTTAAGCCCCATGATAAATATGAGATTGATAATATTCTTTGCAATAATATTGAAAGTGGGTTTGGAAGAGTGTCAACTTTAGATCCCACATATTTGGAGAATGTTCAATCTTATGAAGTTTTTGATAAAAGTGGCTTTGGAGAGTCCATGACTTTAGTTAATGTTAATCCCACTATTTTGGAAGAGTGTCAACTTTGCATGCATGTGGATTGTGTTGAAAATATTTTATGTGATAGCTATTTTGTTGAATTTGCTTATGATCCCAGATGTAATTATTATGAGAGAAGGAAATATGATTGTAGAAATATTCATGTTACTAAATTACCTCTCGTTATGTTGATATTGCTATTGTTTCTTTCCGCTTCCTTGCATATGCTAGTTTTTGCTTGCTATTATAATTTGTTTGCCTATAAGATGCCTATGCATAGGAAGTATGTTAGACTTAGATGTGTTTGTCATGTGTTTCATGATGCTCTCTTTGTGCTTCAATTCTTGTCTCTCGTGTGAGCATCATTGAAATCATCAATGCCTAGCTAGGGGCGTTAAACGATAGCGCTTCTTGGGAGGCAACCCAATTTTATTTTTATTCTTCACTTTTTGTTCCTGTTTAGTAATAAATAATTTATCTAGTATATGTTATGATTGTGTTTTTTATGTTTTAATTAGTGTTTGTGCCAAGTAAAGCCTTTAGGATTTTCTTGGGTGATTGTTGTTTGATCTTGCTGAAAAAATAGAAAGTATGTGCTCACGAGAAAAAATTTCATTTTTACCAGAGGGCGATAAAATACCAATTCCAACTGCAGTAGATCAATAAACAAATTATTTAGGTCTTCCTATTTTTCAGAATTTTTGGAGTTACATAAGTATTTGAAACCTCCAGATTTGTACAGACAGTTCTGTTTTGACAGATTCTATTTTTCGTGTGTTGTTTGCTTATTTTGATGAATCTATGGCTAGTATCTGGAGGTATGAACCATAGAGAAGTTGGAATACAGTAGGTTTAACACCAATATAAATAAATAATGAGTTAATTATAGTACATTAAAGTGGTGGTTCGTTTTCGTATACTAACGGAGCTCATGAGATTTTCTGTTGAGTTTTGTGTTGTGAAGTTTTCAAGTTTTTGGGTAAAGATTTGATGGATTTTGGAACAAGGAGTGGAAAGAGCCTAAGATTGGGGATGCCCAAGGCACTCCAAGGTAAAATTTAAGGACAACCAAAAGCCTAAGCTTGGGGATGCCCTGGAAGGCATCCCCTCTTTCGTCTTCGTCTATCGGTAACTTTACTTGAGGCTATATTTTTATTCACCACATGATATGTGTTTTGTTTGGAGCATATTGTATGATTTGAGTCTTTGCTTTTTAGTTTACCACAATCATCCTTTCTGTACACACCTTTTGGAGAGACACACATGAATCGGAATTTATTAGAATACTCTATGTGCTTCACTTATATCTTTTGAGCTAGATAATTTTGCTCTAGTGCTTCACTTATATCTTTTAGACCATGGTGGTGGTTTTATTTTGAGAGTCTTTTAGAACAACATGGTAATTTGCTTTGGCTATAAAATTAGTCCTAATATGATAGGCATCCAAGATGGGTATAATAAAAACTTTCATATAGAGTGCATTAAATACTATGAGAAGTTGGATACTTGATAATTGTTTTGAGATATAAAGATGGTAATATTAGAGTCGTGTGATACGTACATTTTGCATCATGCTTTTATATCAATATTTGTTGCATTATGGGCTGTTATTACACATTATGTCACAACACTCATGCCTATTCTCTCTTATTTTACAAGGTTTACACGAAGAGGGAGAATGCCGGCAGCTGGAATTCTAGGCTGGAAAAGGAGCAAATATTAGAGACCTATTCTACACAACTCCAAAAGTATTGAAACTTCACGGTAGTCAGTTTCAGAATATATAAAAAATATTGGGTGAATGAAGCACCAGAGGGGGGCTACCCACCATCCACGATGGTGGGGGGCGTGCCCTACCCCCCTGGGCGCGCCCCCTACCTTGTGGGCCCCTAGCAGGCCTCCGGTGCCCATCTTTGGCTATATGAAGTCTTTCGCCCTGGAAAAAACCATAAGCAAGCTCATGGGACGAAACACCGCCACCACGAGGCGGAACCAATCTAGGGCTCCGGCAGAGCTGTTCTGCCAGGGAGACATCCCTCCGGGAGGGGGAAATAATCAACATCGTTATCACCATCGATCCTCTCATCGGGAGGGGGTAATTCTCCGTCAACATCTTCACCAGCACCATCTCATCTCAAACCCTAGTTGATCTCTTGTATCCAATCTTTGTCTCCAAACCTTAGATTGGTACCTGTGGGTTGCTAGTAGTGTTGATTACTCCTTATAGTTGATGCTAGTTGGTTTATTTGGTGGAATATCATATGTTCAGATCCTTTATGCATATTAATACCCCTCTGATTATGAACATGAATATGATTTGTGAGTAGTTACGTTTGTTCCTGAGGACATGAGAGAAGTCTTGCTATAAGTAGTCATGTGAATTTGGTATTCGTTCGATATTTTGATGAGATGTATGGTGTCTCTCCTCTAGTGGTGTCATGTGAACGTCGACTACATGACAATTCACCATTGTCTGGGCCTAGGGGGAGGCATTGGGAAGTAATAAGTATATGATGGGTTGCTAGAGTGACAGAAGCTTAAACCCTAGTTTATGCGTTGCTTCGTAAGGGGCTGTTCTGGATCCATATGTTTCATGCTATGGTTAGGTTTACCTTAATACTTCTTTTGTAGTTGCGGATGCTTGCAATAGGTGTTAACCATAAGTGGGATGCTTGTCCAAGTAAGGGAAGTACCCAAGCACCAGTCCACCCATATATCAAATTATCAATGTACCAGATGTGAATCATATGAGCGTGATGACAACTAGCTCGGCGGTAATTCCCATGTGTCCTTGGGAGCGTTTTCCTTCATGTAAGAGTTTGTACAGGCTTGTCATTTGATACAAAAAGGATCGGGCCATCTTGCTGCACCTTATTTACTTTTATTACTTGTTACCCGTTACAAATTACCTTATCACAAAACTATCTGTTACCGATAATTTCAGTGCTTGCAGAGAATACCTTACTGAAAACCGCTTGTCATGTCCTTCTGCTCCTTGTTGGGTTCGGCACTCTTAATTATCGTAAGGACTACGATAGATCCCCTATACTTGTGGGTCATCAAGACTCTTTTCTGGCGCCGTTGCCGGGGAGTGAAGCGCCTTTGGTAGGTGGAATTCGGTAAGGAAAAATTTATATAGTGTGCTGAAATTTACTGTCACTTGTTACTATGGAAAGTAATCCTTTGAGGGGCTTGTTCGGGGTATCTTCACGCCGACCAGTAGAAAAAAGAGTTGCTCCTCAACCTACTGAACCTACTGAAAATGTGTACTTTGAAATTCCTTCGGGTATGATAGAGAAACTGCTAGCTAATCCTTTTACAGGAGATGCAACATTGCATCCCTATTTGCACTTAATCTATGTGGATGAAGTTTGTCGATTATTTAAGCTTGCAGGTATGCCCGAGGATGCTATCAAGAAGAAGTTCTTCCCTTTATCTTTGAAGGGAAAGGAATTGACATGGTTTAGGCTATGTGATGATATTGGATCATGGAACTACAACCGATTGAAATTGGAATTTCATTAGAAGTTTTTATCCTATATATGCATCTGGTTCATCGTGATCGTAATTATATATATAATTTTTCGCCTCACGAAGGAGAAAGCATTGCTCAAGCTTGGGGGAGGCTTAAGTCAATGTTATATTCATGCCACAATCATGAGCTCTCAAGAGAAATTATTATTCAAAACGGTTATGCTCGGCTTTCTCTCAGTAAGCGCTCCATGCTCGGTACTTCTTGTACTGGATCTTTTATGATGAAGACTATTGAATTCAAATGGGATTTATTGGAAAGAATTAAATGCAACTCTGAAGATTGGGAACTCGACGAAGGTAAGGAGTCAGGTATAACACCTAAGTTTGATTGTGTTAAATCTTTAATGGATACCGATGCTTTTCGTGAATTTAGCACTAAATATGGACTTGACTCTGAGATAGTAGCTTCTTTCTATGAATCATTTGCTACTCATGTTGACCTCCCTAAGGAGAAGGGGCTTAAATATCATCCTCCCATTGAAGTAAAATTAGTTGAACCTATTAAAGTTGAAGAAAAGACTATCACTTATAATGTTGATCCTATTGTTCCTACCGCTTATATTGAGAAACCACCTTTCCCTACTAGAGTAAAGGATCATGCTAAAGCTTCAACTGTGGTTTGTAAGAGTAAAACTAGAATACCTACACCCTCTGAGAAAATTAAAGTTGAACCTAGTATTGCTATGGTTAAAGATCTCTTGGTAGATAATATTGATGGGCATGCTATTTACTTCTATGATGAAGCTGCTAGAATTGCTAGACCCGATACTAAAAATAAACATAGACATGTTGTAGGCATGCCTGTTATTTCTGTTAAAATAGGAGATCATTAATATCATGGCTTATGTGATATGGGTGCTAGTGCAAGTGCAATACCTCATTCTTTATATGAAGAAATTATGCATGATATTGCACCTGCTGAGATAGAAGGTATTGATGTTACAATTACGCTTGCTAATAGAGATACTATTTCAACGATTGGGATTGTTAGAGATGTTGAAGTCTTGTGTGGGAAAGTTAAATATCCTGCTGATTTTCTTCTTCTTGGTTCCCCACAAGATGACTTTTGTCCCATTATATTTGGTAGACCCTTCTTGAATACTGTTAATGCTAAGATAGATTGCAAAAAGGATATTGTTTCTATTGGTTTAGGGGATATGTCTCATGATTTTAATTTTGCTAAATTTCGTAGGCAACCCCATGATAAAGAATTGCCTAGTAAAGATGAAATTATTGGTCTTGCTTCTATTGCCGTGCCCCTAATGATCCTTTAGAACAATATTTGCTAGACCATGAAAATGATATGTTTATGAATGAAAGAAGGGAAATAGATGAAGTATTCTTTAAACATGGACCTATTTTGAAACACAACTTGCCTGTCGAAATTCTAGGGGATCCCCCTCCACCCAAGGGTGATCCCGTGTTTGAGCTTAAACCATTGCCTGATACTCTTAACTATGCTTATCTTGATGAAAAGAAGATATATCCTATTATTATTAATGCTAACCTTTCAGGGCAAGAAGAAGAGAATTTATTGAAAACTCTGAAGAAGCACCATGCTGCTATTGGATATACTCTTGATGATCTTAAGGGCAATAGTCGCACTCTATGCCAACACAAAATAAAATTGGAGAAAGATACTAAACCGGTTGTTGATCACCAACGACGGTTAGACCCTAAGATGAAAGAAGTGGTAAGAAAATAAATACTAAAGCTTCTGGAGGCAGGTATAATTTATCCTATTGCTGATAGTCAGTAGGTAAGTCCTGCCCATTGTGTCCCTAAAAAAGGAGGTATTACTGTCGTTCCTAACGATAAAGATGAATTGATCCCACAAAGAATTGTTACAGGTTATAGAATGGTAATTGACTTCCGCAAATTAAATAAAGCTACTAAAAAGGATCATTACCCTTTACCTTTTATTGATCAAATGCTAGAAATATTATCCAAACATACACATTTTTACTTTCTAGATGGTTATTCTGGTTTCTCTCAAATACCTGTGTCGAAAGAGGATCAGGAAAAAACCACTTTTACTTGCCTTTCGGTACCTTTGCTTATATACATATGCCTTTTGGTTTATGTAGTGCTACCTTTCAAAGATGTATGCCTGCTATATTCTCTGACTTTTGTGAAAAGATTGTTGAGGTTTTCATGGATGATTTCTTCATTTATGGAACTTCTTTTCATGATTGCTTAAGCAACCTTGACTGAGTTTTGCAGAGATGTGAAGAAACTAATCTTGTCTTGAATTGGGAGAAGTGCCACTTTATGGTTAATGAAGGTATTGTCTTGGGGCATAAAATTTCTGAAAGAGGTATTGAAGTTGATAAAGCTAAAGTTGATGCTATTGAAAAGATGCCGTGTCCAAAGGACATTAAAGGTATAAGAAGTTTCCTTGGTCATGTCGGTTTTTATAGGAGGTTCATTAAAGACTTCTCAAAAACTTCCAGGCCTCTGACTAATCTCTTACAAAAAGATGTTCCTTTTGTCTCTGATGATGATTGTGTAGAAGCATTAGAAATACTTAAGAAAGCCCAGATTTCTGCACCTATTGTTCAGCCTCCTGATTGGAATTTACCCTTTGAGATTATGTGTGAAGCTAGTGATCATGCTGTAGGTGCTGTTTTAGGACAAAGAATTGATAAGAAATTAAATGTTATCTAATATGCTAGTAAAACTCTAGACAATGCCCAGAGAAATTATGCTATTACTGAAAAAGAATTTTTAGTAGTTGTGTTTGCTTGTGATAAGTTCAGACCTTATATTGTTGATTCTAAAGTAACTGTTCACATTGATCATGCTGCTATTAAATATCTTATAGAAAAGAAAGATGCTAAACCTAGACTTATTAGATGGGTTCTCTTATTACAAGAATTTGATTTGCATATTATTTATAGAAAGGGAGATGAGAACCCCGTTGCAGACAACTTGTCCAGGTTAGAGAATGTTCTTGATGACCCACTACCTATAGATGATAGCTTTCCTGATGAACAATTAGCTGTCATAAATGCTTCTCATACTGCTCCATGGTATGCTGATTATGCTAATTACATTGTTGCTAAATTTATACCACCTAGTTTCACATACCAGCAAAATAAAAAGTTTTTCTACGATTTAAGACATTACTTCTGGGATGACCCACACCTTTATAAAGAAGGAGTAGATGGTGTTATTAGATGTTGTGTACCTGAGCATGAACAAGAACAGATCCTACGCAAGTGTCACTCTAAGGCTTACGGAGGACACCATGCTGGAGATAGAACTGCACATAAGGTATTAATTGCAATCCGGTTTTTATTGGCCTACTCTCTTCAAGGATGCCCATAAGTTTGTCTTGTCTTGTGATGAATGTCAAAGAATTGGTAATATTAGTAGACGTCAAGAAATGCCTATGAATTATTCACTTGTTATTGAACCATTTGATGTTTGGGGCTTTGATTACATGGGACCATTTCCTTCCTCTAATGGGTATACACATATTTTAGTTGCTGTTGTTTATGTTAGTAAGTGGGCAGAAGCTATTCCAACTAATAGTGCTGATCATAACACCTCTATTAAGATGCTTAAACAAGTTATTTTTTCCGAGTTTGGAGTCCCTAGATATTTAATGACTGATGGTGGTTCACATTTCATTCATGGTGCTTTTTGTATGCTTGCTAAGTATGATGTTAATCATAGAATTGCATCTCCATATCATCGACAGTCTAGTGGTCAAGTAGAACTGAGTAATAGAGAGCTTAAATTAATTCTGCAAAAGACTGTTAATAGATCTAGAAAGAATTGGTCCAAGAAACTTGATTATGCATTATGGGCCTATAGAACTGCATACAAAAATCCTATGGGTATGTCTCCATATAAAATGGTTTATGGAAAAGCATGTCACTTACCTCTCGAACTATAACATAAGGCATATTGGGCCATTAAAGAGCTCAACTATGACTTCAAACTTGCCGGTGAGAAGAGACTTTTTGACATTAGCTCACTTGATGAATGGAGAACCCAGGCCTATGAGAATGCCAAGCTGTTTAAAGAAAAAGTTAAAAGATGGCATGACAAAAGGATACAAAAATGTGAGTTTAATGTAGGTCATTATGTATTGTTATACAACTCTCATTTAAGATTTTTTGCAGGCAAATTCCTCTCTAAATGGGAAGGTCCTTACGTTATCGAGGAGTTCTATCATTCAGGTGCCATAAAAATCAACAACTTCGAAGGCACAAACCTGAGGGTGGTGAACGGTCAAAGAATCAAACATTATATCTCAGGTAATCCTATAAATGTTGAAACTCATTTTATTGAAACCGTAACCCCGGAGGAGTTTATAAGGGACACCTTCCAGAACGTTTCAGCCTCCGAAAAGGAAGAGGTATGTGGTACGGTAAGTAAACCGACTCCAAAACAGTTCTAATAGCATTTTTTCTCTGTTTTGGAATATTTAAGAAAATAGGAAAATAAGAAGCAGTCCGGTAAGGACATGAGGCATCCACGAGGGAGGAGGGCGCGCCCTACCCCCCTGGGCGCACCCCCTACCTCGTGGGCACCTCATGTTATTATTAATGCTAACCTTTCAGTTTTCTTGCATGATACTTCTTTTGGTCGGTAAAAATTCAGTTTATAATCTCCCGAGGGTTTTGATCACCGTACCACTGCTACCTCTTGAGCACTGCGTTGGTTTTCCCTTGAAGAGGAAAGGGTGATGCAATAGAGTAGCGTAGGTATTTCCCTCGGTTTTTGAGAACCAAGGTATCAATCCAGTAGGAGGCCACGCACGAGTCCCTCGCACCTACAAAAAAAGTAAACTCCTCGCAACCAACATGATAAAGGGGTTGTCAATCCCTTCACGGTCACCTACGAGAGTGAGATCTGATAGATATGATAAGATAATATTTTTGGTATTTTTATGATAAAGATAAATAAAGATGCAAGCAAAATAAATGGCAAAGGAAGTAACTAAGTATTGGAAGATTAATATGATGGAAAATAGACCCGGGGGTCATAGGTTTCACTAGAGGCTTCTCTCGAGAGCTTATGTATTATGGTGGGTGAACAAATTACTGTTGAGAAATTGACAGAATTGAGCATAGTTATGAGAATATCTAGGTATGATCATGTATATAGGCATCACGTCCAAAACAAGTAGACCGACTCCTGCCTGCATCTACTACTATTACTCCACACATCGACCGCTATCCAGCATGCATCTAGAGTATTAAGTTCAAGAGAACAGAGTAATGCTTTAAGCAAGATGACATGATGTAGAGGGATAAACTCATGCAATATGATATAAACCCCATCCTGTTATCCTCGATGGCAACAATACAATACGTGCCTTGCTGCCCCTACTGTCATTGGGAAAGGACACCACAAGATTGAACCCAAAGCTAAGTGAGGGAGTCCTGGATTAGGGGGTGTCCAGATGGCCGGACTATACCTTCAGCCGGACTCCTGGACTATGAAGATACAAGATTGAAGACTTCGTCCCGTGTCCGGAAGGGACTTTCCTTGGCGTGGAAGGCAAGCTTGGCGATAAGGATATGTAGATCTCCTACCATTGTAACCGACTTTGTGTAACCCAAACCCTCTCTGGTGTCTATATAAACCGGAGGGTTTTAGTGTGACGCCCCCAATTTGACCGTACACTAATCTTACACGCAAACGTGTACGATCAAGATCAGGGACTCACGGGAAGATATCACAACACAACTCTACAACTAAAATAAGTCATACAAGAATCATATTGCAAGCCAGGGGCCTCAAGGGCTCGAATACAAGAGCTCGATCATAGACGAGTCAGTGGAAGCAACAATATCTGAGTACAGACATAAGTTAAACAAGTTTGCCTTAAGAAGGCTAGCACAAACTGGGATACAGATCGAAAGAGGCGCAGGCCTCCTGCCTGAGATCCTCCTAAACTACTCCTGGTCGCCGTCAGCGGGCCGCACGTAGTAGTAGGCACCTCCCGAGTAGTAGTAGTCGATGTCGACGGTGGCGTCTGGCTCCTGGGCTCCAACATCTGGTTGCGACAACTAGGTAGAAGGGATAGGGTGAAAAGAAGGAGAAAGCAACCGTGAGTACTCATCCAAAGTACTCGCAAGCAAGGAGCTACACTGCATATGCATGGGTATATGTGTAAAGGCCATATCGGTGGACTAAACTGCAGAATGCCAGAATAAGAGGGGGATAGCTAGTCCTATCGAAGACTACGCTTCTGATAACCTCCATCTTGCAGCAGGAGAAGAGAGTAGATGGTAAGTTCACCAAGTAGGATCGCATAGCATAAACCTAACCAATGATCCTCCCCTCGTCGCCCTGTGAGAGAGCGACCACCGGTTGTATCTGGCACTTGGAAGGATGTGTTTTATTAAGTATCCGGTTCTAGTTGTCATAAGGTCAAGGTACAACTCCAAGTCGTCCTGTTACCGAAGATCACGGCTATTCGAATAGATTAACTTCCCTGCAGGGGTGCACCACATAACCCAACACGCTCGATCCCATATGGCGGGACACACTTTCCTGGGTCATGTCCGGCCCGGAAGATCAACACGTCGCAGCCCAACCTAACCACAACACAGAGGTCAGCACGTCGGTATAAATCATATGGCGCAGCGGTCTGGGCCCATCGCCCATTGCACACCTGCACATTGCGAGGGCGGCCGGAAGCAGAACTAGCCCCCTTAATACAAGAGCAGGCTTATGGTCCAATCTGGCACGCGCTGCTCAATCGCTGACATCACGAAGGCTTCGGCTGATACCACGACGTCGAGTGCCCATAACTGTCCCCGCATAGATGGTTAGTGCGTATAGGCCAGTGGCCAGACTCAAATCAAATACCAAGATCCCGTTAAACGTGTTATGTATCCGCGAACGCCGACCAGGGCCAGGCCCACCTCTCTCCTTGGTGGTTTCAACCCGCCCTGTCGCTCCGCCACAAAGTAACAGTCGAGGGCAGTCGGGAACCCAGGCCCGCCTCTACCGGGATGGTGCCACCTGCCCCTTCAGCCCCCAACTCCGAACAGTACCATAGGTAATGTAATAGTGCAAAGTATATAGTATATGCCCGTGATCACCTCCTGAAGTGATCACGGCCCAGTAGTATAGCATGGAAGACGGACAAGAGTGTAGGGCCACTGATGGAACACTAGCATCCTATACTAAGCATTTAGGATTGCAGGTAAAGGTAACAACAGTAGTAGCAAGGACAGGCTATGCATCAGGATAGGATAACGGAAAGCAGTGACATGCTACACTACTCTAATGCAAGCAGTAGAGAGAAGAATAGGCGATATCTGGTGATCAAAGGGGGGCTTGCCTGGTTGCTCTGGCAAGAGAGAGGGGTTGTCAACACCGTAGTCGTACTAGGTAGCAGCGGCGTCGGTCTCGGTGTCTAACGAGAGAAGAGGGGGAAGAAACAATAAATATAATGCAAACAAATGCATGATGATGCATGACATGACAAAGCGCGATGCTAGGTGTGCCCTAACGCGGTACGAGGTGGTACCGGTGAAGGGGGAGACATCCGGGAAAGTATTCCCGGTGTTAGGGATGGTGAACCGGAGGGGGAAAGTTGCGAGTTTGATATGTTAGGGATGTGTGGCGGACAAGCGGGCTGCGTATCCGGGTTCTTCTCTTCGTTCCGAGCAACTTTCATGTACAAAGTTTTCCCATCTGAGCTACGGTTAATTTTATATTAATTTTTAAAGTTTTAGGTCAATTTTAGAATTAACAAATTTTAATTAATTAGAAAAGGTAATTACTGGGTCAGCGTGACATCAGCATGATGTCAGCAGGTCTACAGGTTGACTCGGTCAAACCTGGCATGTGGGGCCCGTTCGTCATAGTCTAAGGTTATTTAAACATGGTTAAATAGTTAACTAATTGATTAGGTTAACCTAATACAAAATTAATTAAGTTAATTAATTCTTTTAGTTAATTAATTAATTAGTATTTTTATTTATTATCTTTTTACTCTATTTTTATTAATGATCAGGGGGCTGGGCCCCGGTTGCCATAGGCCCATAGGGCCTTAGCGGGCACCGGGTGTGCGGTTACGGGTGCCGGGGCGTGCTGGCGCCCGAACCGGGCGGAGGCCGATCGGACGCCGTTGGGCGCCGACAAGGAGCAGCGGCAGGAGGCGAGGGGCGGCGCCGGTGCGGCGGAGCCGAGGTGGGAGGAGGGGCGACAGTGGGGGCGCGACACGAAGGGGCAGAGGCGGTGCGGTTCAGGCGACGCAGTCGGGCGGAGGCGCGACGTAACGGTGGCGGCAACCACAACAGCAGTGGCCGCGAGCGCGCGACCGAGGGGCGGCGACGGGGGCGCGTGCGCAGCCATGGACGCGGTGAGCGTGCCAAGGGGGCGGCGACGGTCACGCAGCGGGGCAGTGGGCGATGCGGCGCGGGGAGCGGCATAGCGACCGAGGGGGAAAGAGGGAGGGGGCGCGGCTCACGTTTGTTGCCAAGGAGAGGGGCGGTGAGGCGCGAGGAATCGGCCTGGTGAGGAGGATGTGGAGGACGGCGGCAATCCGGCGGGGGGGGGGGGCGGTGTTGGGGGCGATGAGGTCGGCGGGGTTGGCGACGGGGACGCAGGGGCGCAGAGGAGGCCCTGCGGGGAGGCACTGGCGACGGCTGCGGTGGCCGTAGCGGAGTGGTGGCTTGCGTCGGGCGCGGCCGTGCGGGAGGAGATGAGGAGGCGGGCGTCGATGGCAGGCGGCGGCGCGGCGAGGTCAGAGCGCGCTGCGTCGGGCGGCGGCGGTGATTGGCGGGGCCGGCAACGACGGGCGTTGGGGCAGCCGTCTCCTCCCGATCCAATCGGGAGAGATGGGGGGGAGGGAGATATTTCTGCGGGGGGGTGTGGGGGTGTGTCGGTGTGTACTGGGGGAGTGGGGGGGAGGTTACGGGGTGAGAGTGGGCTGGCCTCGCGGCCTGGTGGGTTGAGGCCCAAGGGGGTGGGGTTTGCTTTTCACTATTTTGTTAGTTTTGTTTCCTGTTTTTGTTCTTTTCCTTTTTCATTATTTTCTTTTCTATTTTAATTTAAGTTCCTATTTTATTTTAGTTTTATAAATTATAAAAGTAGTCCCTACTTTAGTGTAACTATATATACTAGTGCCATATTATCTATGGCACCCAAATAAAATAGTTTAGTATTTTACTAAATATGAAAGGCATTTATTTAATTGTTTAAGATGTTGTTCTATCTATTTTAGTGTATTTAAACAATTTATAAAAATGTGGTTTCACCATCATAATCATCTAGAATTTATTTGCTACATTTTGAACACTTTAGATTTAACATTTGAAAACTTTTATTGTCTGACTTGATTTTGAATTTGAATTCGGACGGGATTTGAATCTTTGCGAGATTAGCAATAGTAATCGTGGGGACATGGCATCATTAGTAGAAGTTTACTGTAGCTTAAATATCCGGGCGTCACAATTCTCCTCCACTACAAGAAATCTCGTCCCGAGATTTAAGAGGGGAGTAAGGGGGAAAGATCTGTTTACGAAATTCTAACGAGTCTTCTCGGTTTTGCTTGCTCTTCTCGAAATGGTCGATCCATTACGTTGATGTTTTCATTTCTCCGCTTCAGGTCATCATGGTGAAGTCGTCCTTTTCTTCGGGAACTCCAACATACTTACGAATAGGTAAGGGCAATTGGCTATGACAGAATGCTTATGAGGGAAACAATCTGGGGATAACCCATGAATGAACATAAGATTATCTCTCGAGTTGAACATATAAAATACATCAAGAGTAAGGTACGAAGGTACCATGAGAAGTTTCAAACGGATAGGCAATCGTTCGATGACTGAAACAATACGCGAAAGGGGTCCAAAGCATCGAGATTGAGTATTGCGTCTGTTACCACAATAGATCACTAGGACGGTGGTCCGTGAATTACATATGAAGTCAAGCGCGAGGAATAACTTTGACAACAGGGTGTATAGGAGAGTCAGGTTTCGATCCTGTGGAACTATGGGTTATGGGCCCACCATGTGGGTTAAAAGTAGGAAGGGTGGTGACATCTTGCATGATCATGTAAGCAAGTCATGTCAGAGGATAGTCTGTCGGCTATGTCGGCAACAACATCGGTACCAAGGGCGAGGGACGTAGAGAACCATTTTCCTACTTGTTGAACGAGGCGGACCAATAGGCAAAGTTCTCGTCCATCGGTGGTTACCAGAATGCTATCAACAAAAGCAACAGGGTCTTACTGACACGGTTGTACACCAAGGTGTTTACATAAGCGGAAGAACATTACTGCTTAGATCCATCAGGAACAACTTGTAGAATAAGTTTTACAATTTCCTCATGGAATAATGGTTATCCTTACTAAAAAGGAAGCTATAGCAATAGGTCCTCCGGCCAGGTGTGCTAGGCATGACACCACCTTACCGGTTCGTGTAAAGACCAATGTTATAACTCTTGGAAATATGTCCCAACCATCACATCTGACTGAGATTCAGATCTGATTGGTGTCAAACTACCTCAGACTCAGGATGCGTGAGAAAAAAAGGTGCAACACAATTTGACGAGATGACATTGTGAGATTCTCAGAAATGATCTATGGAAGTGAGCTCTGAAACAAGAGTTCATCAGTAAACCAAGGAGAGGATGAGGAGGTGGCTAATAGGCTCAGCAACAAATCATCAAGATTTCCAAAGGATTGATTTCCACAATTATGTGAACAAGGAAATATCATTTGTCGGATCAAATGATATAATGATGTATGCTCGAGGGAAACATACACAACTGAACAATGATAGAAGGGTGCACCCAGGAATCTGGACTAGGTAGCACGATCAATGTTCGAATGATGATTCAGTAAACAATTGACTTAGAATGAAACTGTAGACCAATAACTTCAAAGCAATAGGGTTGCTAGAAGTTTAGAATTTACACATCACAGACCATTTGTCGGTATTCCGGTTAGAAACAACACGGAGACCAAGAAATGAACACAAAAGGCGGGAGATATTACTATATCAAGAATTCTCAAGAGGTGGTAAAATTACCACGACATTCTTGACATAAAAGGTGGTAACATTCCAAGGTAAAGAAGAACAAATGCTAGATAGCAAGGATCTCAAGGTATAACACAAAACACGAATAAGTTTGTGTTGAACGGAAGGCAATAAAGTGGTCGGTGATAACACAAACCATTGAGGGGCGAGGATGCTATTTCTCATCAAGAATTTGATATATATCTTGGAAGAGCTCAGGATGTTGCTGATGACCACGACACATTTGTCGAGAGATTTCATGAAGATGTAATCGGTCGGCGATGACATCAAGCCAATGATGATGCAGCAAAAGTCAAATAATACTTGAAGAAGAACTCATAAGAAATTATGCAGTTCTATGATAATCTCGAGATACCAGAGGAGGTAATACTCGATGACAGATCAAAGTAGAGGTTGGACTGGGGTATTGCTCTACAGAAGACAAGCGCTTAAACTTGCATGCGAAATGGTATTTAAAGGAGAACATGGTCGGAACCACGTCCATAAATACAAGATGAACTTATAACAAGGGAATAATTATTTTAAAAAGAAGCTTCCATGATAAGGTATACATCGTGTCCATGGGCATGAACATAGGGTTCAAGCTCGACTCCCACTTCTCCAATTCATATCCTTTCATTCACTTCTCTTTTTCGAAGAAGTTGTAGTGTTGAATTTTTATCTGGTAAAATACCAGAAGTGTATGGCTCATGAAAACTTTCGAGTTCACATAGTTTAGAGAAGGCATATGTTCAACCCATAGGGGCTTCTTAGAAAGATATACCACAAGTTTCAAGAGTAAATATCACAAGCTCGAAAGTAGAGCAAGGTTGAGAAAGTAGATGATACATTTTACCAAAGGCATTATGTATCTGAGGGTAGGCTCACAAGGTTATTGAATATGAAGGACGCTGTCGGATAAAATCCATTAAAGGATCTGCCGGTCCATAACAGAGCTGACGTGAGCATCGGCACACAACCAGAGGAAGTAACAATGCAAAGGCATTGGATTATGGAAACAACTGACTAATCCAGAGCCCAAATGCAAAGGAATTATGATTTTCAAATCAAGGGATCAGAAGCAATGTTCTGATTAGGAATGGATAAGTTGAATAGCCTTAGGGGTACAATCGATGGCAATTGGATTTGTTGAGAACTAGCTCATGTTTAAAATGACGTCTGAGCCGGAAAGATAATTTAAAAGGATCAACTGATGATTGCGTGCATTCGCACTCATGTTGAATCAAAGGGATCAAAATGACGGTGCCTAAGGATACTAACGAATATTGCCAGACATATGGAAAGCAGCCATCATGCAAGCAGACAAGTATTGCAGAGCAATAAGCTACTAAGGATTTTTGGAGGATCGAATAGTATTTCGATGACCATTGTGAAACACATGAACAACTGGGGGCTGAGCGGATACTCGATAAGTGCGAGAATTATCCGTAGGGGTATTCAGGTGACAAAGAACATCAAGGCAGTAAGCTCAAAGGATTATCGAAACAACGACGAGTATTTCGGGGTATCTTGTAATAACAAGACCAACTGGGAATAAAAGTAAGAACGATAGGTGTAAGTATTTATCCATAGGGATTTTTCGGTGGTAGGGAATTGCAAAAGCAACAGGCACAAGGTATCGAGAAAATATCGGAGAGTATTGTCAGAATCTTCTATTGAAGCAGTCGACCATCCGTAATGAAAGGGTTCTCCGGCAGGAAGTGGTAACGAGAACCTAGAGTTAGATTTTAGCAAAATCATTTAACCCGAATAGAAGAGAGATCAGAGTCCCAGAGTATAGATCGAGGAATAAAAGGTCCTAATAACACCCGATGGCGACGTGGGCCCAAGGGCCGCACAACCAAGTTAGTAAAACAATTTTCATCCACTAGACTCAACTTCGGCCAAGGAGTGTGGAAGGGGGATTCCTACAGGCAGTCGGCTCTGATACCAACTTCTGACGCCCCCAATTTGACCGTACACTAATCATACACGCAAACCCATACGATCAAGATCAGGGACTCACGGGAAGATATCACAACACAACTCTACAACTAAAATAAGTCATACAAGCATCATATTGCAAGCCAGGGGCCTCAAGGGCTCGAATACAAGAGCTCGATCATAGACGAGTCAGCGGAAGCAACAATATCTGAGTACAGACATAAGTTAAACAAGTTTGCCTTAAGAAGGCTAGCACAAACTGGGATACAGATCGAAAGAGGCGCAGGCCTCCTGCCTGGGATCCTCCTAAACTACTCCTGGTCGCCGTCAGTGGGCTGCACGTAGTAGTAGGCACCTCCTGAGTAGTAGTAGTCGATGTCGACAGTGGCGTCTGGCTCCTGGGCTCCAACATCTGGTTGCGACAACCAGGTAGAAGGGATAAGGTGAAAAGAAGGAGAAAGCAAGCGTGAGTACTCATCCAAAGTACTCGCAAGCAAGGAGCTACACTGCATATGCATGGGTATATGTGTAAAGGCCATATCGGTGGACTAAACTGCAGAATGCCAGAATAAGAGGGGGATAGCTAGTCCTATCGAAGACTACGCTTCTGATAACCTCCATCTTGCAGCAGGAGAAGAGAGTAGATGGTAAGTTCACCAAGTAGCATCGCATAGCATAAACCTAACCAATGATCCTCCCCTCGTCGCCCTGTGAGAGAGCGACCACCGGTTGTATCTGGCACTTGGAAGGGTGTGTTTTATTAAGTATCCGGTTCTAGTTGTCATAAGGTCAAGGTACAACTCCAAGTCATCCTGTTACCGAAGATCACGGCTATTCGAATAGATTAACTTCCCTGCAGGGGTGCACCACATAACCCAACATGCTCGATCCCATTTGGCCGGACACACTTTCCCGGGTCATGCCCGGCCTTGGAAGATCAACACGTCGCAGCCCTACCTAAGGACAACAGAGAGGTCAGCACGCCAGTCTAAATCCTATGGCGCAGGGGTCTGGGCCCATCGCCCATTGCACACCTGCACATTCCGAAGGCGGCCGGAAGCAGAACTAGCCCCCTTAATACAAGAGCAGGCTTATGGTCCAATCCGGCGCGCGCTGCTCAATCGCTGACATCACGAAGGCTTCGGCTGATACCACAACGTCGAGTGCCCATAACTGTCCCCGCGTAGATGGTTAGTGCGTATAGGCCAGTGGCCAGACTCAGATCAAATACAAGGATCCCGTTAAATGTGTTAAGTATCCGCGAACGTCGACCAGGGCCAGGCCCACCTCTCTCCTAGGTTGTTTCAACCTGCCCTGTCGCTCCGCCACAAAGTAACAGTCGAGGGCAGTCGGGAATCCAGGCCCGCCTCTACCGGGATGGTGCCACCTGCCCCTTCAGCCCCCAACTCCGAACAGTACCATAGGTAATGTAACAGTGCAAAGTATATGGTATATGCCCGTGATCACCTCCTGAAGTGATCACGGCCCAGTAGTATAGCATGGAAGACGGACAAGAGTGTAGGGCCACTGATGGAACACTAGCATCCTATACTAAGCATTTAGGATTGCAGGTAAAGGTAACAAAAGTAGTAGCAAGGACAGGCTATGCATCAGGATAGGATAACGGAAAGCAGTGACATGCTACACTACTCTAATGCAAGCAGTAGAGAGAAGAATAGGCGATATCTTGTGATCAAAGGGGGGCTTGCCTGGTTGCTCTGGCAAGAGAGAGGGGTCGTCAACATCATAGTCGTACTGGGTAGCAGCGGCGTCGGTCTCGGTGTCTAGCGAGAGAAGAGGGGGAAGAAACAATAAATATAATGCAAACAAATGCATGACGATGCATGACATGACAAAGCGCGATGCTAGGTGTGCCCTAACGCGGTACGAGGTGGTACCGGTGAAGGGGGAAACATCCGGGAAAGTATTCCCGCTGTTTCATGATTTCGGATCGGTGAACCGAAGGGGGAAAGTTGCAAGTTTGATATGTTAGGGGTATGTGGCGGACAAGCGGGCTGCGTATCCGGGTTCGTCTCTTCGTTCTGAGCAACTTTCATGTACAAAGTTTTCCCATCCGAGCTACCGTGTATTTTATATTAATTTTTAAAGTTTTAGTTCAATTTTAGAATTAACAGATTTTAATTAATTAGAAAAGGTAATTACTGGGTCAGCATGACATCAGCATGATGTCAGCAGGTCTACAGGTTGACTAGTTCAACCCTGGCACGTGGGGCCCATTTGTCATAGTCTCAGGTTATTTAAACATGGTTAAAGAGTTAACTAATTGATTAGCTTAACCTAATACAAAATTAATTAAGTTTATTAATTCTTTTAATTAATTAGTATTTTTATGTATTATCTTTTTTTACTCTATTTTTATTAATGATCAGGGGGATGGGCCCCGATTGCCATAGGTCCATAGGGCCTTAGCGGGCACCGGGTGTGCGGTTTCGGGTGCCGGGGCGTGCTGGCGCCCGAACCGGGCGGAGGCCGAACGGACGCCGCTGGGCGCCGACAAGGAGCAGCGACAGGAGGTGAGGGGCGCCGGCGCGGCGGAGCCGAGGCGGGAGGCGAGGCGACAGTGGGGGCGCGACACGACGGGGCAGAGGCGGTGCGGATTAGGCGACGCAGTCGGGCGGAGGCACGACGTAACGGTGGCGGCAACCACAGCAGCAGTGGCTGCGAGTGCGTGACCAAGGGGCGCTGGCGGGGGCGCGTGCGCTGCTGTGGACGCGGTGAGCCTGCCAAGGGGGCGGCGGCGGTCACGCAGCGGGGCAGCGGGCGATGCGGCGCGGGGAGTGGCATAGCGACTAAGGGGGAAAGAGGGAGGGAGCGCGGCTCACGTTCGTTGCCGAGGAGAGGGGCGGTGAGGCACGAGGAAGTGGCCTGGGGAGGAGGACGAGGAGGACGGCGGTGATCCGGTGGGGAGGTTCGGCGATGGGCGACGTTGGCGACGGGACCGATGCGCCGTTCTCGATGGGGGTGGGGGCGATGAGGTCGGCGGGGTTGGCGACGGGGACGCAGGGGCGCAGAGGAGGCCCTGGGGGCGGCACCGGCACCGGCTGCGGTGGCCGTAGCGGAGTGGTGGCTTGCGTCGGGCGGGGCCGTGCGGGAGGAGATGAGGAGGCGGGCGTCGATGGCAGGCGGCGGCGTGGCGAGGTCGGAGCGGGCTGCGTCCGGCGGCGGCGGCGATTGGCGTGGCCGGCAACGACGGGTGTCGGGGCGGCCTTCTCCTCCCGATCCAATCGGGAGAGATGGGGGGGAGGGAGATATTTCTGCGAGGGGAGTGGGGGTGTGTCGGTGTGTACTGGGGGAGTGGGGGGGGGGGGGTTATGGGGTGAGAGTGGGCTGGCCTGGCGGCCTGGTGGGTTGAGGCCCAAGGGGGTGGGGTTTGCTTTTCACTTTTTTTGTTAGTTTTGTTTCCTGTTTTTGTTCTTTTCCTTTTTCTTTATTTTCTTTTACGTTTTAATTTAAGTTCCTCTTTTATTTTAGTTTTATAAATTATCAAAGTAGTCCCTACTTTAGTGTAACTATATGTACTAGTGCCATATTAACTATGGCACCCAAATAAAATAGTTTAGTATTTTACTAAATATAAAAGGCATTTATTTAATTGTTTAAGATGTTGTTCTATCTATTTTAGTGTATTTAAACAATTTATAAAAATGTGGTTTCACCATCATAATCATCTAGAATTTATTTGCTACATTTTGAACACTTTAGATTTAACATTTGAAAACTTTTATTATTTGACTTGATTTTGAATTTGAATTCGGACGGGATTTGAATCTTTGGGAGATTAGCAACAGTAATCGTGGGGACGTGGCATCATTAGTAGAAGTTTACTGTAGCTTAAATATCCGGGCGTCACATTTAGTCCGTAGGACAACATACAGAACAACAATCATACCATAGGCTAGCTTCTAGGGTTTAGCCTCTCCGATCTCGTGGTAGATCTACTCTTGTACTACCCATATCATCAATATTAATCAAGCAGGACGTAGGGTTTTACCTCCATCAAGAGGGCCCGAACCTGGTTAAAGCTTCGTGTCCCTTGCCTCCTGTTACCATCCGGCCTAGATGCACAGTTCGGGACCCCCTACCCGAGATCCGCCGGTTTTGACACCGACACTAAGCACTTCTCCCATTGCAAGAAAGATCAATCTAGTAGGCCAAACCAAACTGATAATTCGAAGAGACTTGCAAAGATAACCAATCATACATAAAAGAATTCAGAGAAGATTCAAATATTGTTCATAGATAAACTTGATCATAAACCCAAAATTCATCAATCTCAACAAACACACCGCAAAAGAAGATTACAGCGAATAGATCTCCACAAGAGAGGGGGAGATCTTTGTATTGAGATCCAAAAAGAGAGAAGAAGCCATGTAGCTAATAACTATGGACCCGTAGGTCTGAAGTAAACTACTCACAGTTCATCGGGGAGGCTATGGTGTTGATGTAGAAGCCCTCCGTGATCGATACCCCCTCCGGCGGAGCTCCGGAAAAGGCCCCAAGATGGGATCTCATGGATACAGAGAGTTACGGCGGTGGAATTAGGGTTTTGGCTTCGTATCTGGTAGTTTGGGGGTACGTAGGTATATATAGGAGGAAGGAGTACGTCGCTGGAGCAACATGGGCCCCATGAGGGTGGATGGCGCGCCTAGGGGGGGGGGTAGGCGCGCCCCCCTACCTCGTGCCTTCCTCGTTGATTGCTTGACGTAGGGTCCAAGTCCTCTGGATCATGTTCGTTCCAAAAATTGCGTTCCCGAAGGTTTCATTCTGTTTGGACTCCGTTTGATATTCTTTTTCTGCGAAACCCTAAAATAGGCAAAAAACAACAATTCTGGGCTGGGCCTCCGGTTAATAGGTTAGTCCCAAAAATAAAATAAAAGTGTATAATAAAGCCTAATAATGTCCAAAACAAGATATAATATATCATGGAACAATAAAATATTATAGATACGTTGGAGACGTATCAAGCATCCCCAAGCTTAATTCCTGCTTGTCCTTGAGTAGGTAAATGATAAAAACAGAATTTTTGATGTGGAATGCTACTTGGCATAATTTCAATGTAATTCTCTTAATTGTGGTATGAATATTCAGATCCGAAAGATTCAAGACAAAAGTTTAATATTGACATAGAAATAATAATACTTCAAGCATACTAACTAAGAAATCATGTCTCTTCAAAATAACATGGCCAAAGAAAGTTATCCCCACAAAATCATATAGTCTGGCTATGCTCCATCTTCACCACACAAAGTATTCAAATCATGCACAACCCCGATGACAAGCCAATCAATTGTTTCATACTTTTGGTGTTCTCAAACTTTTTCAATCTTCACGCAATACATGAGCGTGAGCCATGGACATAACACTATAGGTGGAATAGAATGGTGGTTGTGGAGAAGACAAAAAGGGAGAAGATAGTTTCACATCAACTAGGCGTATCAATGTGCTATGGAGATGCCCATCAATAGATATCAATGTGAGTGAGTAGGGATTGCCATGCAACAGATGCACTAGAGCTATAAATGTATGAAAGCTCAACAAAAAGAAACTAAGTGGGTGTGCATCCAACTTGCTTGGTCATGAAGACCTAGGGCATTTGAGGAAGCCCATCGTTGGAATATACAAGCCAAGTTCTATAATGAAAAATTGTAGCGACCAGACCTCAAACAGTCTGATCTCTGTGCTCCGATGTCATCCCTGGATCAGTAATGCTGACACCACACAGTTCTCGGAGGATTTATAGCATAGTAGCAATCACACACTTATTACATCGAGTGTCTCAAAAGAGAACTTATTACAATAAATATGGCTTAAGGCCATCTAATTACGATAACAGCGGAAGGCTTAGAAGATAAGTGAGTACATCAACTCCAACGGCATCACTGAGTATAGAACCACGACCTAAAAACTCCTTAATCGTCGTCTGAAAAGTCTTCAACATTAACGTTGCAGCCCGAAAACGGGCCAGCACATGGAATATGCTGGCAAGGTAACACATAGAGAGTAGTGGAATGCAACAGCTATACTATATGCATATTTGGCTGGTGGAAAGCTCTATGGTTACAGTTTTGCATAAAGCCAATTTTTCCCTACTTCAAAAGGAATAAATTTAATTACTATCGTGGTGGTTGTTAAACATTGAGAATGGTTGACAACATTCTCAATCCCAATTAAGCATCATCATTAACCCAACAACATTAATTTTAGAGTAACATGTTGAGATTCACATGATAATCCAGATACTAGATACTCAAGATGTCCATAACCAGGGACACGGCTAATCATGATTAGTTTGTTACACTCTGCAGAGGTTTGCGCAATTTTCCCCACAAGACTCGATCGCCTCCGTTGGATTTCTCGCACTACATGGTGTTTGAGAAACGGATGACCGAGACACAGTCTTTCAGAAGCGCTAGCACCTTACGATGGATAGACCGGTACACCTACTTTCCCCTACATCTGCTAGTCTACCCTGTAAGAGTTCGCACGACTTAATCAACTATGCCAGAGCCCATAATGGCTTGTGGCTGCACACGGAAGTTTCTAGTTTGAAAAATCTCATGATCCCTTTGAGCCTGGGTGGCGGTCCAAAAGAAAACATGCAGGTCCTGGAATACCCAGGTGCCTCAATCCACCCAGATGTGTGTTTAAGTTGCCACCTTAGATAAACCATTAATTATCAATCTCACATCTGTCATGGATTTCACTCACCCAATCCACGTCTACTAGCATAGCATGGCATAAAGCAAACGTAGAAGTAACTCCCAAAGGTTTGATAATAAACAGGTAATAGGTACTACCTCATCTACTTCCCATCCCACAGTTTAATTAGATCCTAATCATGCAATGTGTGAAGATTGATCTAATGCAAAAAAAACTGGGTTGTAGAAAAGGTATGATCAAAGTGTTTCTTGCCTTGCTGATGATCCGTGAAACCTAACGATTCGAAGTAACAGGCAGCGCACTCCGGGTACTGTATCGCAGGCAAACAAACAAGCATACAATAAGTACTCATCTAATGCACAGGTAAAACTCAAATAAGAGATCTAACCAGAAGGTTCAACTTAAGAACTCCAGTTGGCAAAAGGAATCAAATCGAACGAAGCAAGGAAAGTCAAACGGCGAAAGAAAACAACTTTGTTCTAGTAATCTGAACCTAAGTCAAATTTTACAGTAGCAAAAACTTGTTTAAGTTGATTATTCGGATAGAGGGTTTCGAGACGAAACTCCAGGCGCTTGAATCGCCTGATTCCGATAAACGAGCGAAAAGTTAAACTAAAACGAAAATCGGATCAGAAATCGCGATCAGAAAATAACCGCGGAAAAATCCGACGAAAAAGAAAAATGACGAACAGATTTTTTTTAAACGGCACGGAAAATGAGGTGCGGCGAACCTCGGGCGACACGCGGCTCCGGCGGATCGGCGGCGGGGCGGCGGCGGCTGGCGGCGGCGGCGGCTGGCGGCTAGGGTTAGGGCGCGGGTAGGGTTTCGGGGCGGCTGGGCCTTCGGGCTGGCTTGCCCCGGCTTATAAAGGCCCCGGCCAGGCGGAGTCCTGGCCGAGTACGGCCCATAGTCGGTTCCGCTTTTTTTTCGCTCGGAAGAAAAAAATAAAAAGAAATACTAAACGGACTCCAAAAATCCCGAAATAAATTTTCCTGGGCTTCTAAAATCAAGCCCGACAAAGTGAACATTTATTTGGGCCCTAAATGCAATTTTGAAAAACGCGCATTTTTCCCAATTCAAAAAGAAACAACAAAAAAAACTCCGAAATAAAACTATTTGATTTTTTTATTAAATCCTCAATATTTCTATATTTTGGGAAAGTCATTTTATTCCCTCTCTCATATTTTTGTAATAGAAATAATTGATGATAAAATAAATAAAATCAAATGATCCTATTCTCAAAATTTGAGAAAAAACTCAAATATGAAAATAATGAAATCCCCAACTCTCTCCGTGGGTCCTTGAGTTGCTTAGAATTTTCTAGGATCAAAACCCAAAGCAAATAAAATATGATATGCATGATGATCTAATGTATAACATTCCAAATTGAAAATTTGGGATGTTACAAAAATTCCCACTAGTATATGAAAGTGATAGCATAGGAGACTCTCTATCATGAAGATCATGGTGCTACTTTGAAGCACAAGTGTGGAAAAAAGGATAGTAGTATTGCCCCTTTTTATTTATAATTTTGGGCCTTTTTTATTTGGCCTTTCTCTTTTTTTATTGGGAGAATACTCTATGAATGATGACCATCACACTTTTATTTATTTACAACTCAATGATTACAACTGGATACTAGAACAAAGTATGACTCTATATGAATGCTCCGGTGGTGTACCGGGATAGCAATGATGCATGAGTGACTTATATGAAAGAATTATGAACGGTGGCTTTACCACAACTAAAATGTCATCTACATGATCATGCGAAGCAATATGACAATGATGGAGCGTGTCATAGTAAACGAAACGGTGGAAAGTTGCATGGCAATATATCTTGGAATGGCTATGGAAATGCCATGATAGGTAGGTATGGTGGCTGTTTTGAGGAAGGTATATGGTGGGTTTATGATACCAGCGAAAGGTGCGTGGTATTAGAGAGGCTAGCAATGGTGGAATGGTGAGAGTGCGTATAATCCATGGACTCAACATTAGTCATAAAGAACTCACATACTTATTGCAAAAATCTATTAGTTATCGAAGCAAAGTACTACGCACATGCTCCTAGGGGGATAGATTGGTAGGAAAAGACCATCGCTCGTCCCCGACCGCCACTCATAAGGAGGGCAATCAATAAATACATCATGCTCCGACTTCTTAACATAACGGTTCACCATACATGCATGCTACGGGAATCACAAACTGCAACACAGCATTTCTCAAATTCACAACTACTCAACTAGCACGACTCTAATATCACCATCTCCATACCTCAAAACAATTATCAAGTTTCAAACTTCTCATAGTATTCAACACACTCATAAGAAAATTTTATTATTAATCTTGAATGCCTAACATAATTAAATAAAATTACCATGCTGTTTTGTAGGACTCTCAAAATAATCTAAGTGAAGCATGAGAGAACAAAAGTTTCTATAAAACAAATCCACCATCGTGCTCTAAAAGATATAAGTGAAGCACTAGAGCAAAAACTATATAACTCAAAAGATATAAGTGAAGCACATAGAGTATATACTATCAATTTCCGAATCATGAGTGTCTCTCTCAAAAATGTGTGTGCAGAAATGATGATTGTGGAAAACTAACAAATAAAGACTCAAATAATACAAGACGCTCCAAGCAAAACACATATCATGCGGTAAATAAAAATATAGCTCCAAGTAAAGTTACCGATAGAAGTAGACGAAAGAGGGGATGCCTTCCGGGGCATCCTGAAGCTTTGGCTTTTGGTATCCTTAGAATATCTTGGGGTTGGCATGGGCATCCCCAAGCTTAGTCTCTTGCCACAACTTGTTCCATAATCCATCAAATCTTTACCCAAAACTTGAAAACTTCACAACACAAAACTTAAAGTAGAAAATCTCGTGAGCTCTGTTAGCGAAAGAAAACAAAACACCACTTCAAGGTACTGTAATGAACTCATTCTTTATTTATATTGATATTAAAACTACTGTATTCCAACTTCTATATGGTTTATAAACTATTTTACTAGCCATAGATTCATCAAAATAAGCAAACAACACATGAAAAACAGAATCTGTCAAAAACAGAACAGTCTGTAGAAATCCTTAGCTAACGCAATATATGGAACCCCAAAAATTCTAAATAAAATTTCTGGACGCGAGGAATTTATATATTAATCATCTTCAAAAAGAATTAACTAAATATCACTTTCCAAATAAAAATGGCAGCAGTTCTCGTGAGCGCTAAAGTTTCTGCTTTTTACAGCAAGATTAAAAAGACCTTCCCCAAGTCTTCCCAACGGTTCTACTTGGCACAAACACTAATTAAACACAAAAAACACAACCAAAACAGAGTCTAGATAAATTATTTATTACTAAACAGGAGAAAAAGCAAGTAATAAAAATAAAATTGGGTTGCCTCCCAACAAGCGCTATCGTTTAACGCCCCTAGCTAGGCATAAAAGCGAAGATATATCTAGGTATTGCCATCTTTGGAAGGCAATCCATAAGTGGCTCTCATAATGGATTCATAGTGTAATTTATTTTTATTTCTAGGGAAGTGTTCCATGCCTTTCCTTAACGGAAATTGTAATCTAATATTCCCTTCCTTCATATTAATAATTGCACCAATTGTTCTAAGGAAAGGTCTACCAAGAATAATAGGACAAGAAGGATTGCAATCTATGTCAAGAACAATAAAATCCATGGGCACATAATTCCTATTTGCAAAAATAATAACATCATTAATTCTTCCCATAGGTTTCTTAATAGTGGAATCCGCAAGGTGCAAGTTTAAAGAGCAATCATCAAAATCACGGAAACCTAGCAAATCACACAAAGACTTTGGAATCATGGAAACACTAGCACCCAAATCACACAAAGCATAGCATTAATGATCTTTAATATTAATTTTAATAGTAGGTTCCCACTCATCATAAAGTTTTCTAGGGATAGAAACTTCCAACTCAAGTTTTTCTTCATAAGATTGCATCAAAGCAGCAACGATATGTTTGGTAAAGGCTTTATTTTCACTATAAGCATGAGGAAAATTTAGCACGTATTGCAACAAGAAAATACAATATATAAAAGAGCAATTATCATAATTAAATTCCTTGAAATCCAAAATGGTGGGTTCATTAATATTTAAAGTTTTAACTTCTTCAATCCCACTTTTAACAATTTTAGCATCAAGATCTAAAGACTCCGAATTTTTGGAACGCCTTCTAGGTAAAGGTGGATCATATTCAGTCCCATCATTATCAATATTCACATTACAAAACAAAGATTTAATAGGCTTCACATCAATAACTTTTATATCTTCATCTTTATTATCATGGAAACTAGAAGAACATGCTTTTATAAAGCAATCTTTCTTAGCACGCACCCTAGCGGTTCTTTCTTTGCACTCATCAATGGAAATTCTCATGGCTTTGAGAGACTAATTGATATAATGCTTAGGAGGAATAGATCTAAGTTTCAAAGAATCAACATCAAGAGAAATTCTATCAACGTTCCTAGCCAACTCATTTATCTTAAGCAACTTTTCTTCAATCAAAGCATTGAAATTCTTTTGTGAGGTAATAAATTATTTAGTATTAGATTCAAAATCAGAGGGTATATTGTTAAAATTTCCATAAGAATTGTTGTAAGAATTACCATAATTATTAGAGGAATTACTAGGATACGGCCTAGGATTAAAGTTTCCTCTATACGCGTTGTTACCAAAGTTATTCCTACCAACAAAATTCACATCCAAAGATTCATTATTATTCTCAATCAAAGTAGACAAAGGCATATCATTAGGATCAGAAGAAACACTTTTATTAGCAAATAATTTCATAAGTTCATCCATCTTACCACTCAAAACATTAATTTCTTCTATCGCATGCACTTTCTTATTAGTAGATCTTTTGGTGTGCCATTGAGAATAATTAACCATAATATTATCTAGGAGTTTAGTAGCTTCTCCTAAAGTGATTTCCATAAAAGTGCCTCCCGCGACCGAATCTAAAAGATATCTAGAAGCAAAATTCAATCCGGCATAAAATTTTTGTATAATCATCCACAAATTCAAACCATGTGTAGGGCAATTACGTATCATTAATTTCATCCTCTCCCAAGCTTGTGCAACATGTTCATGATTAAGTTGCTTAAAATTCATAATATCGTTTCTAAGAGAGATGATCTTAGCGGGAGGGAAATACTTAGAGATAAAAGCATCTTTGCACTTATTCCACAAATCAATACTATTTTTAGGCAAACACGAAAACCAAGCTTTAGCACGATCTCTAAGCGAAAAAGGAAATAGCTTAAATTTAACAATATCATTGTCCACATATTTTTTTGCATATCACACAAATCAACGAAGTTGTTTAGATGGGTAGCGGTATCTTCAGTAGGAAGGCCGGAAAACGGATATTTCATGACAAGATTCAGCAAAGCAGCATTAATTTCACAAGATTCAGCATCGGTAAGAGGAGCAATCGGAGTGCTAATAAAATCATTGTTGTTGGTATTGGTGAAGTCACATAATTTGGTATTATCTTGAGTCATCGTGACAAGCAAGCAATCTGACACACAAGCAAACAAGAAACGAGCAAAAAGAGGCGAATAGAGAAAGAGAGGGAGGATGGAGAGAGAGAGAGAGTGCGAATAAAACGGCAAGGGTGAAGTGGGGGAGAGGAAAACGAGAGGCAAATGTCAAATAATGTAATGCAGGAGATAAGGGTTTGTGATGGGTACTTGGTATGTTGACTTTTGCATAGACTCCTCGGCAACGGCGCCAGAAATCCTTCTTGCTACCTCTTGAGCACTGCGTTGGTTTTCCCTTGAAGAGGAAAGGGTGATGCAGTAGAGCAGCGTAAGTATTTCCCTCAGTTTTTGAGAACCAAGGTATCAATCCAGTAGGAGGCCACGCACGATTCCCACGCACCTACACAAACAAATAAACTCCTCGCAACCAACAAGATAAAGGGGTTGTCAATCCCTTCATGGTCACCTACGAGAGTGAGATCTGATAGATATGATAAGATAATATTTTTGGTATTTTTATGATAAAGTGAAATAAAGATGCAAGTAAAATAAATGGCAAAGGAAATAACTAAGTATTGGAAGATTAATATGATGGAAAATAGACCCGGGGGCCATAGGTTTCACTAGAGGCTTCTCTCAAGAGCATAAGTATTACGGTGGGTGAAAAAATTACTGTTGAGAAATAGACAGAATTGAGCACACTTATGAGAATATCTAGGTATGATCATGTATATAGGCATCACATCCAAAACAAGTAGACCGACTCCTGCCTGCATCTACTACTATTACTCCACAAATCGACCGCTATCCAGCATGCATCTAGAGTATTAAGTTCAAGAGAACAGAGTAACGCTTTAAGCAAGATGACATGATGTTGAGGGATAAACTCATGCAATATGATATAAACCCCATCTTGTTATCCTCGATGGCAATAATACAATACGTTCCTTGCTGCCCCTACTGTCACTGGGAAAGGACACCGCAAGATTGAACCCAAAGCTAAGCACTTCTCCCATTGCAAGAAAGATCAATCTAGTAGGCCAAACCAAACTGATAATTCAAAGAAACTTGCAAAGATAACCAATCATACATAAAAGAATTCAGAGAAGATTCAAATATTGTTCATAGATAAACTTGATCATAAACCCACAATTCATCGATCTCAACAAACACACCGCAAAAGAAGATTACATCGAATAGATCTTCACAAGAGAGGGGGTGAACTTTGTATTGAGATCCAAAAAGAGAGAAGAAGCCATCTAGCTAATAACTATGGACCCGTAGGTCTGAAGTAAACTACTCACACCTCATCGGAGAGGCTATGGTGTTGATGTAGAAGCCCTCTGTGATCGATACCCCCTCCGGCGAAGCTCCGGAAAAGGCCCCAAGATGGGATCTCGTGGATACAGAAAGTTACGGTGGTGAAATTAGGGTTTTGGCTCCATATCTGGTAGTTTGGGGGTACGTAGGTATATATAGGAGGAAGGAGTACGTTGGTGGAGCAACGTGGGCCCCACAAGGGTGGAGGGCGCGCCTGGGGGGGGGGTAGGCGTGCCCCTACCTCGTGCCTTCCTCGTTGATTGCTTGACGTAGGGTCCAAGTCCTCTGGATCATGTTCGTTCCAAAAATCACGTTCCCGATGGTTTCATTCCGTTTGGACTCCGTTTGATATTCTTTTTCTGTGAAACTCTAAAATAGGCAAAAAAACAGCAATTCTGGGCTGGGCCTCCGGTTAATAGGTTAGTCCCAAAAATAATATAAAAGTGTATAATAAAGCCCAATAATGTCCAAAACAGGATATAATATAGAATGGAACAATAAAAAATTATAGATACATTGGAGACGTATCAACCACGCAATTATCCTCTGCTTTTGTTTCGAGCTGTTTTCTGCCAGAGTTATCAAGGCCAGGCATCATGTCGTACCCCTCCTCCAACAATGAGGGCGACGATGCTTGGCTAATGAACATAGAGCTGAAGAGAGAAGAACCCGGGGAGATCAAGAAGGATGATGGGATCAAGAAGGGCACGGAGGATCAAGCTCCGGTAGCGGGTGAAGAATACATCCTTCAACCTCATTACAATCTTCTTACCCCTACCGAAATTGAAGCTTTCAAGATGATTGAAATAGTCCGGGTGCAAAACAAGTATCTAACTCGTGAAAATATTCTGTTGCAAGAGCATATCATTGCACTCAAGGGCATTATTCGTAAGTTGGAGCATCTCCTGCGCTCGATGCTGGATGACAAGCCTACATCATCAACAATCTCTTCTTCACCACCAAAGGAGAACTGAGTACCGGGTATGGGCACTCCCCTTGGCAACTGCCAAGCTTGGGGGAGTGCCCTGGTATCGTATCACCATCACACTTTTTATCTTTATCAGTTTTCTTAGTTCGATCCTTTTGGTAATATCTTGATCTGGTAGAATAAAGTTTTAGCATGATTTAGTTTTGAGTTTTGCTTTATGATCCTCCTACGTAATCGAGTCCGTGAGTTATATATAGTAAAGATTAGTGTTGAGTCAAGGGCTTGGTTATCTTGCTATGATCTTGAGGGAATAAAAGTAAGAATAAAAATAAATAAAGAGATCATATGGATCTTAAGGAGAGTAATGACTTCACATATAAAGAGTATGATGAATAAAAGTTGTTGAGAGTTGACAAACATAGTTTTGGTCATCATTGCAATTAATAGGAAGTAATAAAGAAAGAGAGGTTTTCACATATAAATATACTATCTTGGACATCTTTTATGATTGTGAGCACTCATTAAAATATGACATGCTAAAAAGTTGATGTTGGACAAGGAAGACAACGTAATGGGTTGTGTTTTCTTACATCCGAAATAAATTATATTGTCATGGATCATCCAACATGTTGAGCTTGCCTTTCCCTCTCATGCCTTAAACCCAGTTTTGCCATGAGAGTCCACCATATCTACCTATGGATTGGGTAAGATCCTTCAAGTAAGTTGTCATTGTTGCAAGCAATAAAATTTGCTCTCTAAATATGTATGATTTATTAGTGTGGAGAAAATAAGCTTTATACGATCTTGTGATGTGGAAGAAATAAAAGCGACGGACTACATAATAAAGGTCCATATCACAAGTGGTAATATAAAATGACGTTCTTTTGCATTAAGATTTCATGCATCCAACCATAAAAACACATGACAACCTCTGCTTCCCTCTGCAAAGGGCCTATCTTTTATTCTTGTCTTATACTTCATACAAGAGTCATGGTGATCTTCACCTTTCCTTTTTACATTTTCTCCTTTGGCAAGCACATTGTGTTGGAAAGATCCATATATATCCAATTGGATGTAAGTTATCATGAACTATTATTGTTGACATTACCCTTGAGGTAAAAGGTTGGGAGGAAACACTATAAGCCCCTATCTTTCTCTATGTCCGATTAAAACTCCATACCCATAAGTATTGCGTGAGTGTTAGAAATTGTGAAAGACTAAATGATAGTTGAGTATGTGGACTTGCTGAAAAGCTCTTATATTGACTCTTTCTGATGTTATGATAAATTGCAATTGCTTCAATGACTGAGATTATAGTTTGTTAGTTTTCAATGAAGTTTCTGATTCATACTTGAAATTGTGAATGAATTGTTACTTTAGCATAAGAAATCATATGACAATATATATATGTTGCTGTTCTAAGAATGATCATGATGCCCTCATGTCCATATTTTATTTTATCAACACCTCTATCTCTAAACATGTGGACATATTTTTCGATATTGGCTTCCGCTTGAGGACAAGTGAGTTCTAAGCTTGGGGGACTTGATACGTACAATTTGCATCATGCTTTTATATCGATATTTATTCCATTATGGGCTGTTATTACACATTATGATAGAACACTCATGCCTATTCTCTCTTATTTTACAAGGTTTACACGAAGAGGGAGAATGCCGGCAGCTGGAATTGTGGGCTGGAAAAGGAGCAAATATTAGAGACCTATTCTACACAACTCCAAAAGTCTTGAAACTTGACGGAAGTCAGTTTCAGAATATATTAAAAATATTGGGCGAAGGAAGCACCAGAGGGGGCCACCCACCATCCATGAGGGTGGGGGCGTGCCCTACCCCCCTGGGCGTGCCCCCTGCCTCGTGCGCCCCCTGGCAGGCCTCCAATGCCCATCTTTGGCTATATGAAGTCTTTTGCCCTGGAAAAAATCACAAGCAATCTCACGAGACGAAACTCCGCTGCCACGAGGCGGAACCATGGCGGAACCAATCTAGGGGTCCGGCGGAGCAGTTCTGCCGGGGAGACATCCCTCCGGGAGGGGGAAACCATCACCATCTTCATCACCATCGATACTCTCATCAGGGGGGTCAATCTCCATCAACATCTTCACGAGCACCATCTCATCTCAAACCCTAGTTCATTTTTTGTATCCAATCTTTGTCTCAAATCCTCAGATTGGTACCTGTGGGTTGCTAGTAGTGTTGATTACTCCTTGTAGTTGATGCTAGTTGGATTACTTGGTGGAAGATCATGTGTTCAGATCCTTTATGCATATTAATACCCCTCTGATTATGAACATGAATATGATTTGTGAGTAGTTACGTTTGTTCATGAGGACATGGGAGAAGTCTTGCTATAAGTAGTCATGTGAATTTGGTATTCGTTCGATATTTTGATGAGATGTATGTTGTCTCTCCTCTAGTGGTGTCATGTGAACGTCGACTACATGACACTTCACCATTGTTTGGGCCTAGGGGAAGGCATTGGGAAGTAATAAGTAGATGATGGGTTGCTAGAGTGACAGAAGCTTAAACCCTAGTTTATGCGTTGCTTCGTAAGGGGCTGTTTTGGATCCATATGTTTCATGCTATGGTTAGGTTTACCTTAATACTTCTTTTGTTGTTGCGGATGCTTGCAATAGGAGTTAATCATAAGTGGGATGCTTGTCCAAGTAAGGGCAGTACCCAAGCACCGGTCCACCCACATATCAAATTATCAAAGTACTAAACGCGAATCATACGAGCGTGATGAAAACTAGCTTGACGATAATTCCCATGTGTCCCCGGGAGCGTTTTTCTTCATATAAGAGTTTGTCCAGGCTTGTCCTTTGCTAAAAAAAGGATTGGGCCATCTTTCTGCTCCTTATTTACCTTTATTACTTGTTACCCGTTACAAATTACCTTATCACAAAACTATCTGTTACCGATAATTTTAGTGCTTGCAGAGAATACCTTACTGAAAACCGCTTGTCATTTCCTTCCACTCCTTGTTGGGTTCGACACTCTTACTTGTCGAAAGGACTAGGATAGATCCCCTATACTTGTGGGTCATCATCGTGCTAGTTGAGTAATTGTGAAATTGAGAAATACTTGTGTTGAGGTTTGCAAGTCCCGTAGTATGCACGTATGGCAACCGTTGTGTGACAAATTTGAAGCATGAGGTGTTCTTTGATTCTTTTCCTTATGAGTGGCGATCGGGGATGAGCGATGGTCTTTTCCTACCAATCTATCCCCCTAGGAGCATGCGCGTAGTTCTTTGGGTTTGAGGACTTGTAGATTTTTGCAATAAGTATGTGAGTTCTTTATGACTAATGTTGAGTCCATGGATTATACACACTCTCACCCTTCCATCATTGCTAGCCTCTTCAGTAGCGTGCATTGCCCTTTCTCACCTCGAGAGTTGGTGCAAACTTCGTTGGTGCATCCAAACCATGTGATATGGTATGCTCTATCACACGCAAGCCTCCTTATATCTTCCTCAAAACAACCACCATACCTACCTATTATGGCATTTCCATAGCCATTCCGAGATATATTGCCATGCAACTTTCCACCATTCCGTTTATTATGACACGCTCCATCATTTTCATATTGCCTTGCATTATCATGTAGTTGACATCGTATTTGTGGCAAGGCCACCATTCATTTTTCATACATGTCACTCTTGATTCATTGTATATCCCGGTACACCGCCGGAGGCATTCACATAGAGTCATATTTTCTTCTAAGTATCGAGTTGTAATCCTTGAGTTGTAAGTAAATAAAAATGTGATTATCTTCATTATTAGAGCATTGTGCCATGTGAGGAAAGGATGATGGAGACTATGATTCCCCCATAAGTTGGGATGAGACTCCGGACGAAAAAATAAAAGAGGCCAAAGAAGCCCCAAAAAAAGAGGCCAAAGAAGCCCACCAAAAAAATGAGAGAAAAAGAGAGAAGGGACAATGATACTATCCTTTTTCCACACTTGTGCTTCAAAGTAGCACCAGGATCTTCATAATAGAGAGTCTCCTATTTTGTCACTTTCATATACTCGTGGGAATTTTTCATTATAGAACTTGGCTTGTATATTCCAATGATGGGCTTCCTCAAAATGCCCTAGGTCTTCATGAGCAAGCGAGTTGGATGCACACCCACTTAGTTTCTTTTGTTGAGCTTTCATACATCTATAGCTCTAGTGCATCCGTTGCATGGCAATCCCTACTCCTTGCATTGACATCAATTGATGGGCATCTCCATAGCCCATTGATTAGCCGCATCAATGTGATACTTTCTCCTTTTTTGTCTTCTCCACACAACCTACATCATCATATTCTATTCCACCCATGGTGCTATGTCCATGGCTCGCGCTCATATATTGCGTGAAAGTTGAAAAAGTTTGAGAATACCAAAGTATGAAACAATTGCTTGGCTTGTTATCGGGGTTGTGAATGATGAGAGCATTTTGTGTGAAGAAAATGAAGCATGGACAAACTATATGATTTTGTTGGGATGAGCTTTCTTTCGCTATGTTATTTTGAGAAGACATAATTGCTTGTAGTATGCTTGAAGTATTATTATTATTTTTATGTCAATATTAAACTTTTGTCTTGAATCTTTCGGATATGAACATTCATGCCACAATAAAGAAAATTACTTTGAAAATTATGTTAGGTAGCATTCCACATCAAAACTTTCGCCTTTTATCATTTACCTACTCGAGGACGAGCAGGAATTATGCTTGGGGATGCTGATACGTCTCCAACGTATCTATATTTTTTGATTGATCCATGCTATTATATTATCTGTTTGGATGTTTAATGGGCTTTAATATGCACTTTTATATTATTTTTGGGACTAACCTATTAACCGAAGGCCTAGTACAAATTGCTGTTTTTCTGCCTATTTCAGTGTTTCGCAGAAAAGGAATTTCAAATAGAATCCAAACAGAACGAAACCATCGCGAGGATCTTTTTGGAACAAATGTCATCAAGGAGACTTGGAGTGGAAGTCAGAGATGCAAAAAGGCGGCCACGAGGCAGGAGGGCGCGCCCAGGGGGGGTAGACGTGCCCCCACCCTCGTGGGCCCCTCGTAGCTCCACCGACCTACTTATTTCGCCTATATATACTCTTATACCCTGGAAACATCCAGGGGATCCACAAAACCACTATTCCACCGCCGCAACCTTCTATACCTGTGAGATCCCATCTTGGGGCCTTTTCCGGTGATCCGGCGGAGGGTGATTCGATCACGAAGGGCTTCTACATCAACACCATAGCCTTTCCGATGATGTGTGAGTACTTTACCACAGACCTTCGGGTCCATAGTTATTAGCTAGATGGCTTCTTCTCTCTCTTTGGTTCTCAATACAAAGTTCTCCTCGATTTTCTTGGAGATCTATTCGATGTAATACTTTATGTGGTGTGTTTGCCGAGATCCGATGAATTGTGGGTTTATGATCAAGATTATCTATGAACAATATTTGGTTCTTTCTCTGAATTCTTATATGCATGATTTGATATCTTTGCAAGCCTCTTCAAATTATCGGTTTAGTTTGGCCTACTAGATTGATCTTTCTTGGAATGGGAGAAGTGCTTAGCTTTGGGTTCAATCTTGCGGTGTCCTTTCCCAGTGACAGCAGGGGCAGCAAGGCACGTATTGTATTGTTGCCATCGAGGATAAAAAGATGGGGTTTATCTCATATTTCTTGAGTTTATCCCTCCACATCATGTCATCTTGCCTAATGTGTTACTCTGTTCTTACAAACTTAATACTCTAGATGCGTGCTGGATAGCGGTCTATGTGTGGAGTAATAGTAGTAGATGCAGAATTGTTTCGGTCTACTTGACACGGACGTGATGCCTATGTTCATGATCATGCCTAGATATTCTCATAACTATGCGCTTTTCTATCAATTGCTCGGCAATAATTTGTTCACCCACCATAATATATGCTATCATGAGAGAAGCCACTAGTGAAACCTATGCCCCCGAGTCTATTTTACATCATATTAGTTTCCCGTCAACTTGCCGCCGTTTATTTTGCAATCTTTACTTTCCAATCTATACAACAAAAATGCCAAAAATATTTATCTTATTATTTCTATCAGATCTCACTTTTGCAAGTCTCTATGAAGGGATTGACAACTCCTTTATCACGTTGGTTGCAAGGTTCTTGATTGTTTGTGCAGGTACTAGGCGATTTGCGTGTAGTCTCCTACTGGGTTGATACCTTGGTTCTCAGAAACTGAGGGAAACACTTATGGTACATTGCTGCATCACCCTTTCCTCTTCAAGGGAAAACCAACACATAATTCCATGAAGGTATTAAGATGGGACGCGGCATCCTCATTAGGAGTACCAGAAAATTGGTCTTTCATAACAAGATTCAACAAAGAGGTATTAATATCACAAGTCTCCACACTAGTGGCGGGAGGAGCAAGCGGAGTGCCAGTAAAATCATTGTTGTTGGTATTTGAGAAATCACATAACTTGGTGTTCTCTTGAGTCATGATGACCACACAACAAGATTGCACTCAAAAATAGATCCTGCAAGAAAAAGTCGAACGGAAAAAGATAGGAGAATAAAACGACAAATTTTTGTGAAGTGGGGGAGAGGAAAACGAGAGGCAAATGGTAAATAATGTAAATTGCAAGGAGATGAGATTTGTGATTAGGAACCTGGTTATGTTGAAGATCTTCCCCGACAACGGCACCAGAAATCGTCCTTGATGGTAGCTAGAACTACGTCGGGATTTCCCCGGAGAGGGAGGGATGATGTAGCACAGCGATGGTAGAGTATTTCCCTCAGTTATGAAACCAAGGTATCGAACCAGTAGGAGGACCAAGCAACACAACATAAACATCACATGCACACAAATAACAACACCTCACAACCCGATGAGTTAAAGGGGTTGTCAATCCCTTTCGGGTAACGGCGCCAGAAATTGGCAAGCGGACGTGAGATAAATTGTAATAGGTTGGAATAATGGATCACAAATAAATAAAGTGTAGCAAGGTATTTTTTTATTTTTGGTTTAATAGATCTGAATAAAAATGCAAAGGAAAACTAGATCGCAAAGGCAAATATATGAGAAATAAGACCAGGGGCTGTAGGTTTCACTAGTGGATTCTCTCGAGAAAATAGAACACGGTGGGTGAACAAATTACTGTTGGGCAATTGATAGAACTTCAAATACTCATGATGATATCCAGGCAATGATCATGACATAGGCACCATGTCCAAGATTAGTAGACCGACTCCTGCCTGCATCTACTACTATTACTCCACACATCGACCGCAATCCAGCATGCATGTAGTGTATTAAGTTCATAGAAAAATGGAGTAATGCAATAAGAATGATGACATGATGTAGACATGATCCGTTTATCTATATGGTGGTAGATATAGATCTCGTCTTTTTATCCTTAGTAGCAACAATACATACATGTCGGTTCCCCGTCTGTCACTAGGATCAAGCATCGTAAGATTGAACCCACTACCAGACACCTCTTCCCATTGCAAGATAAATAGATCTAGTTGGCCAGACAAAACCCAAATATCGGACAAGAAATACGAGGCTATAAGGGATCATGCATAAAAGAGATCAAAGAAACTCAAATACTTTCATGGATATAAAAACATAGATGTGATCATAAACTCAAAGTTCATCGATCCCAACAAATACACCGCAAAAGAGTTACATCATATGGATCTCCAAGAGACCATTGTATTGAGAATCCAGCAAGAGAGAGAGGAAGCCATCTAGCTACTAACTACGAACCTGAAGGTCTACAAAGAACTACTCACGCATGATTGGAGAGGCACTAATGGAAGTGGTGAACCCCTCCGTGATGGTGTCTTGATTGGATCTGGTGGTTCTGGACTCTGCGGTGGCATGATGAATATTTCGACGCTTGTTCTAGGGTTTCTGGAATATTGTGGTATTTATAGAGCAAAGAGGCGGTCCGGGGGGTACCTGAGGTGGGCACAACCCACCAGGGCGCGCTTGGGCCCCCTGGCGTGCCCTGGTGGGTCGTGCCCCCCTCGAGGCACCCCCAAGGTGCAACTAGGGCCCATTGCCTTTCTTCTGGCCCATAAAAAATCATCGTAAAGTTTCGTTCCATTAGGACTCCGTTTGATATTGATTTCCCGTAATGTAAAAAACATGGAAAAACAGGAACTGGCACTGGGCACTATGTCAATAGGTTAGCACCAAAAAATGATATAACATGATTATAAAACATCCAAGATTGATAATAAAACAGCATGGAACAATCAAAAATTATACATATGTTGGAGATGTATCAAGGCTATGTTGGTTTTGATTCAACTACATGCATGAACATGTACCAAGTCAAGCCACTCAAGCATTCATAGGAGGATACCATATCATCATACTACATCACTATCATTTTAACACTATGTTGATATCCAAGATAAATCATTATCAACTACCAGCTACTTATGCATGGCATGAGAAACTATAATCTCTAATTGTCATTGCAAACATGTTTAATCATAATGGGCTGAAGCATGGATACTAGGTTAAACATATTTACACAAACAGAACAAGTTGAGTTCAGACCAGTTTCTCTCTGCGACGGGCAGTTCATCGAATGTCATCATTATTGCCTTTCACTTGCACGCCCGAATGATATGAAAATAATAATAGTGCAAGAATGCCGTGGACTAAGCTGGAATCTGCAAAACATTTTATTCAACAGAAGAAGACAAGGTAAAATTTTCCCTTTATTAGTTCAACAATTATTCATATGAGAGCCACTCAACATTTTCATCATGGTCTTCTCCTTGGTAAAACTCGAATAAAAAGAAAAAGAAATTCAGAGAAACACACTGAAATATTTTTGGAGTTTTTCGTTTTCTTCAACAAACAAATAAAAAGCAAAAACGAGAAAAACTATTTACACGGGAAAGCTCCCAACAAGCAAAAGAAGAACAAGGAAATCTTTTTGGGTTTTCTTTTTTAGTACTACTAAGCATGCATAGAAACTAAATTACTACAACTATTTTTTTGGTTTTTCTAAAGTTTTTCAAACACACAAGAAGAAAGCAAGAAAATAAATCTAAGCATGGGTGATACAATGAAAAAGTGTGAACAGTGACAAATAGAATGATATGTAGACATAAGTGCAATGTCGGTGAGAACACGTACTCCCCCAAGCTTAGGCTTTTGGCCTAAGTTGGTAGTCGATCAGTAGCCTGGAGGATAGTAGTCGGCATGGTAGCTCACGGAGGCTCTTGGTGTGGACGCCTCGGCCTGCCGTGTTGCTACCACTGCTGTGTTATGAGCTCGGGCCTCGCTCTCAAGAACAAAATATGTCCCCTTACCGTGATAATCAAAAAGAGCAGTCTCATGCAAATATGTGTCCACAATAGATTTTTGGTTAAACATTAGATTGTAAGTGAAATTATCAACCTTTCCCTTAAGGATCTTATGTTCTTTTAAAGTGCCAAAATCTAAATACCGTGTGGGTAGGATAGGATCAAAGGGCAAAGGTGAATCACTCAGCTCTCGTGCCAAACGCGTGGCATAAATTCCACCATAGAACCAACCACTGTTAGCATTATATGTTGAAGTCCACGTGCAACAATCACTGCAAGGTTATAATTCCTTCCACCAGTGAGAGCGGTGCGAATGAGGCTCAAGTCTGGCGCACAAAGTATGCTGCAGTCTTGCTTGCCTACTATGCATTTCCCGTTAAATAATGCAAAATACTGAATTGCGGGAAAGTGAATGCTCTCTATTCTTCCTTGTCTCACTTCCCTATTTTCACCGTAACAAAGGCTAGTCAAGAAAGACTCGAACTCAGCCATGGGTGGCTCATCAAGTGAGCCCCAAAATGGAAGTTTGCAAAGCTAAGCAAAATTCTCCAGTGGGATAGTAAATGGTTTATTATAAAGCATAAAAGACACCCTAGACTCACGAGGGAAAAATGTAAATCCTTTGACAAATGATTCAGTGAGAAGTTGGCGTTGTTCACACTTATCTGAAAGGTATTGACCGAGGCCGGCATTGTGAACATATTGCTCAAATTCCTCCTTAATGCCCACACACACCTATATTCATCGCTAGGCCATAAACATGTCTTGGTGGCGGCATCTCGCATGGAACTTTCACTAGGTTCAACATAAGACCGACAATGTCAGGACCCCGATTCCAAGTCACACCGATCTAGCCTGTAACACCTCATATCACTTTGCGGCCTCATGCACATTATTCCCAAGGGTGTCTCCTTACCATGGCTCGGGACCATTTGTGCCTTTTGGCTCACGTATATGATAGTGTCGCTAGCATCCATATGGCAAAGAACCAAGGCCAAGATGGCTAGTCGTGAACCGAAAGTGGCACAAACTTACGGGGACAGGCATACATGAATCAACATCGAGCATGTCGGTCAACAGCGAGTGAATCCGGGCTGTAGCACTGGGCTAACAGGACTCCGGTGAACCGGGCTGTAGCAGGCTAGGCAGGACTCTGGATGTCACAGCTTGACATTTCCTCGAAGGGACAGACACAGGAACGAAGTGAAACACATGCCGGCCAGTCAAGTGTCCGGAGCAGTAGTACTGGGCTAGCAGGACTTTGGTGAACCGGGCTGTAGCGGACTACTATGTCTCATGGAAGCACTAGACTACATTTCCCCATAAGAGAGGCTGCTAAGGATAAACAACTAGGTTGTCGGATCCCACACATACCAAGCATTTCAACCATGCACACAATATGCTCGATATGTGTTAATACAACATGGCATCACAACAAAACTCTATAACTCAAGTACTTTATTTAAAGGCTCCGGAGAGCCATACATAACAAGTTCATGCAGGTAGGGGTCACATGACCCGACACTCAAGTCATACAAGCATACAAGCACATGCAGAAGCAAACTAGTCTGAGTACAGACACTAGAAAGGAAGATGGCCTGATGAAGCCTGTCTATCTACATAGGGCCCTCCATGGCTCGGAATCACCACCTGGATGGCAAGTCACTCGTTGACGCCGAGGTCTACGTAAAACCCGTCGGAGGGGGCGGTGTTGTCGTCTGAAAACAGTAATTAAAGCAACATGAGTACAAAGGTACTCAACAAGACTTACAACAGATCCTACTATACATGCTCATTCTTAAGAAGGTGGTGGAGTTATTGCAGCAAGCCAGCTTTGACTCTTGGCTAAGCTATCCTACGAGACACCACTTGTAAAAATAGTTTTCACACACGAGTCCACTAATCACCAACACAATACACCACCGTGGATCCTCCCTCATCATCGTACGAGAGGGCCATCCGTGGTACTCACACTTATCTTGAGTCTTTTAGTAGTAACCATTAACTTGTCTATGAACTGTATAAGCGACCAAGTAGTCCTTTATCGCGGACGCGGCTATTCGAATAGTATTATACCCTGCAGGGGTGTACTTCATCACACATGTTCCCACCACTTAGCGTCTGCACACGACATGTGCTCGGCAGACTTCAAGCGAAAGCCGACGTGGGTGTAGACCACGACCTGACTAACCACACAAGTCCCTAGTCCAGGTTTATCGCCTATTCGGGTTCCATCCGCAAGGAAATCCGGCCAGGGTGACCTCAATGGCCCCAAACGATGTGTGCAGGGTTCCCGAGACACCAAACGGGCGACTCGGTACACCGGGCCACGAGCCTACCGCATCACAGCCCACCCCTAAGGTCAGCACTGCGCATGGCCTCCAGCAACTACAAACACCATAAACTACTTGCAACTCATGGACAGAGGACGAGAGGGGTCAGTAAGTCGAGCGGGGTCATATTTCAGGGCCCAATGTGTGGTAGTTGCTGAATCATAAATCTCGCATACAGATCTCAGTTCTTAATGACGGCCTCAATGAAACAACCCACCATGTACTCCTACATGGCCTCTCATCGATACCTTTACCAAAACATGTTCAACACTTCACTCTCATTGCCGACACAACCTTTCACTCTAGTTCATCACCCCGATGAGCCAGACCTGACATGACTCTAAGCATAGCAAGCATAGCATGGTAGAAAACACAAACGTGGCTCAATCAATTCCTACACATGCTAGTGGGTTTCATCTAGTTACTGTGGCAATGACAATTCATGCAGAGGATAAGGGTTCAACTACCGCAGCACACAGCAGTTTGAAACGTTGTTGTCTTAATGCAGTAAATTAGAGCAGAAGCGAGAACATGGGATTGTATCGATATGATCAATGGGGCTGCTTGCCTGATGGAGTAGTAGTAGGGTACTGCCCTTCAGTCGGATAATCGAAGGTATCCTCGGAGGTAGAACCTACCACGAAAGGCACCACAAAACACAATCATCACATGGCAATATGCAACAATATGATGCATGCTATGACATGGCAATATGATGTGTCCTGGCTAATGCATTGTAAAACATGTTGGTTTGAGTCTATTTGAATCAAAGGTTCAAATGGAAGCTCATGTTATTAAGTCATATGAGTGCATTAGCTTGTTTCACCCAAACAGCAAGGTTAAATTGTTCTGTCATTCATGAAACCATCACAGATGGAAAGATTGATTTTTTCTGATCAAATTTCATATATAAATCTTTGCATTTGGAGTTACAGATTAAAAGTTATGAATTTTTGAAGTTTGTAGTATTTTCTGGAATTTCCTGTATAAAAGTTAATCCAGAAAATAGTTATTGCGTCAGCAGTGCGTCATGGTGACGTCAGCGGTCAACGGAGCCGGTCCAAGTCAAACCTGACCAGTGGGACCCCCGTGTCAGTGTAATTAGCCTAACTAATTTTTAGTTAGCACTAAACCTTAATTAGCAGACGGGCCCCACCTGTCATGGACTCAGGGAGGAGTCAACCTGGGCCCACACGGAGTCAACTAGGGTCAAACTCGCCGGCGTTTAGCCGCCGGTGAGGCCAGACGTGGCGGGGCAGTGCGGGTTTTGCACTCCGACGACCAAATGGACGGCGGAGAGTGGTGGCAGTGGTGGAGCTCGGGGTGGCCGGAAACAATGCCGGCGACGACCTTGGCGATCATCGGAGTTCGGGCGAGGTCGAACCCGAGGCTATGGGGCACGGCGAGGCGCGTGGGGTGGTGCGTTGGGCTCCTGCGAGTGCGGTGAAGACGGTGACGTACCCGGAATCAAGCCCAAATGGCTGTGGCCACGACGGCGACATGTGGTGGCGACGGTGGGTGCGGCCGAGATCGGTGCGGCTGCTATGAAGCGCGAGAGCAAGGACGGGAGGGATGGAGAGGTGCAGCAGTGCACGGCGAACATGATGGTGCAGACGACGCGGTCGGGGACGAGCTAGTGCGGCGGAGACGGCGAAAGGGATCTCCAGCGACGGCGAGGTCGGGCGAGGTTGTTGCGGTGGCTTCGGGGCACGCGAGCGCTCGGGGCTCGGCTTGCTCGAAGGAGAGGAGGGCAGCGGAGCTTCTGGAAACGGTGGCGCGGCGCGAGGACGACGGAGAACGCGGCTACGTCGACGGTGCGGCGGCAGGGGTGTCGGGCATGGCAGGAGAGGGCGAGGGAGAGAGGCAGGGGGTGAGCGGGTGTGTCTGTGATGTTGAGGCAGCGACGTGCAGCTCGCCCAGGTGTCCAGGGGCGCGGGCGGCAAGCAGCTCGCGCTGTGGCAAGCTCTTGCTCACCAGCGTCACCTCCTGGCTGCCTGCCTGGCGGGAGGATGCAGCTGGCTGGCACAGGCCAGCACAGTGCTGGGCCGCCAGGTGGGCTGGGAGGTGGGCTGCGGCCAGGTAAGCGATTTCTTTTATTTCTGTTTTTGTTTTTCTATTTTCTGTAACTGTGTGGCTTTATTTAAAATAGTTAGACACTTCCAAAAATCCTGAAAATAATCAGGGGCTCTATTTGAATTATTTCCAATAGCCCACACTTATTTCCAGAATTATTTGGGCATTTAAAATATTTTATAGCATTTAAATGCCCAAATGCAAATAGATAAAGATTTAAACCAATGAACTTATGTGTCCTAGAAAAATGTGAACCCATTTTGTCAGAGGTTCTAACCCAAGACAAAAAAGTGGACTTTTTAGAAGGGCATTTCAGATTCATTGAAAATGATTTTAGTAAACCCTAGTTGTTTCCAGGGGCTGCTGGGGGTTCTGTCATCCCCATTTTAATTTTTTGGAAAAGTAGACATGATGCAACACTCTAATGCATGAACTAGCTAGGGTGTGACAGACAAGCAGAACTGTCACTAGAAGATGCCCCAGGGGTCGTCTCCTCGAAGAACTCCTTCCAAATAGGTTCATCATGTCCGTGTACATTTTTCTGAAAAATAAAAATTATGAGGTGAGAAAAATTTGTCAACAAAACTTTATAAAATTGATTTCAACTACTCATGGGGATGCATAGAGGCTATAGCAAGCATTCAAACTACTTAGAACACTAAGAATTCAACATGCAAGCACATCTACAGCAACACCAAGAGTAGCTAATTATTCAAAGTATAAACCACTAAAAAAACTAATTGGACAAATGGTGGAGTAACATACCAAGGAACAATCCCCTGAAACAGTTTCGGAAACGGAGCTTCGAGCAAAGAGATCGAAATCCGCGGGTTTCAGCTCAAGAACGCGGGAGAGAGAGCAATGGAGATTTTTTCTGGAGGTAACTGATGATGTGGGCTAAAGAGATAAGTGAGGGGCCCACGTGGGTACCACAACCCACCAGGGCGCGCCTGGGGTCCTGGCGCGCCGAGGTGGGTTGTGCCCACCTGGTGCACCACCCTCTGGTATCATTTGAACCAAAAATTCAAAAAAAATTGTGTCATTTTTTATTGCACAGGAAATTTAGAAAACAAACAAAACATGGCATTTTATTTTATTTAAAAAATAGAAAACTAAAAGTAGGGACAAAAAGTAGTGCTTAGTAAATTCATCAAGTTCATACCGCTCAAAAATGATTCATTAATAAGGTTGATCTGGTCTTATTAACAACCACTTGCGATTAGCATGAAAACGAAGAACTTTCGTAAATCACAAAGTTACCTCAATGGGGATATGCATGTCCCCAACAATAAGCATTTCATATTTATTTTTGATAGTAGGTAGAGGTATTTGGAAACTTCCAATAGTGATTGTCGAAGATTTTTCAATAACATTAATACCATTCACTTGGAATTGTTTCTTCAGAAAGTTCACCGTATGCTCATTACCATTAATATGAAAAGTGACCTTGCTTTTTATTGCAATCAATAACAGCCCCTGCAGTATTTAAGAAGGGTCTATGTGACGCCCTCGATTCAATCGTACACTAATCATACAAGCAAATGTGTACGATCAAGATCAAGGACTCACGGGAAGATATCACAGCACAACTCTAGACACAAATTTAAAATAATACAAGCTTTATATTACAGGCCAGGGGCCTCAAGGGCTCAAATACGTAAGCTCGAATACACAAGAGTTAGCGGAAGCAAAAATATCTGAGTACAGACATAAGTTAAACAAGTTTGCCTTAAGAAGGCTAGCACAAAAACAACAACGATCGAAAAGGCAAGGCCTCCTTCCTGGGAGCCTCCTAACTACTCCAAGTCGTCAGCGGCCGTCACGTAGTAGTAGGCACCCTCGGGGTAGCAGTAGTCTTCAGTGGTGTCATCTGGCTCCAGAGATCCGTCATCTGGTCGCAACAATCGGGTATGGGGGAAAAGAGGTAGCAAAGCAGCCGTGAATAGTCATCCAAAGTACTCGCAAGACTTACATCAGATCTAAACTAAGTATGCAGATGTATCAAAGGAAATGGGCTGTATCTGTGGACTGAACTACAGAATGCCAGAATAGAGGAAAGGCTTAGTCCTATCAATGACTAGCATCTTATGGAAACCACCATCTTGCAGCAACATGAGGGAGTAGAGTAGCATAAAGTAAAGTAGCAGTAGTGTTATCAACCTCGGCCAGAGATCCTTTCTCGACTCCCAGCGAGAAAGCAATACCAGAGCCATACTATCCATTCATCATAACCATGTCTCATATCCATTTCTCATCTCAAGTATCCAGTTCTAGCTGTATCGATCGGGATACAACTCCAAGTGTCCGTTACCGTAGGACAGGCTATCGATAGATGTTTTCTTCCCTGCAGGGGTGCACCAACTTACCCACCACGCTCGATTAACTCCGGCCGGACACACTCTCCTGGGTCATGCCCGGCCTCGGCCAAACAATACGCCGCAACCCGACATAGGCTTGATAGAGAGGTCAACACGCCGGACTAGACCTACGCCCCCAGGGGTCATAGGCCATCTCCCTCGGAACTCCTGCATGTTGCGTACACGGCCGGTGAGCAGACCTAGCTACCTCCTTCAACAAGGCAGGAGCTTACGCAGTCCAACCCGGTGCGCGCCGCTCAGTCGCCGACGTCGATTAAGCTTCGGCTGATGCATACGACGTAGAACGCCCATACTATGCCCACGTGATGGTTAGTGCTATCAGGCCAGAGGCCCCTCGGATCAAATATCCAAATCGTATTGGATTAGGAGCATGCGGTAACGAGCAGAGACTCACGATCGATGTGACCCCGTCTCCCCGTCTCGAGTACTTGCGGCAAGGGTTAAGAATGCCCGGCCACGCCTCGTAAGTATCTCACAGGCACCTTCCAGATCAACCCGACTCCACATCACTTGCTATTAAGCTCGCGCGGGTACTCCTCAGGGCCGACCCGTCTTTAGTAACATGGTCCAATGTAAATCATAGTAACCATAGTAACTGTGTGTCTAACACCAAGGGGGAAAACCCGAGGAATCACCCCCGGTGAATTCCACTCGATGTTATCATCAAGGTGAACGTAAGAGGATCCACCCTCGAGGGTCACACTTGAGGGGTTGCAGGACAGAGCCGTAACGGAAGTGGTTAAGGAGGAAATCACCCTCGATGATCACGACCGAATAGCTACACTACAGAGATCTCATCAGGAGAGATGTATGAGGTTCACCCTCGGCACTCGATAGTAACTCTGTAGTGTCGTACAACTAGGGGGGTGATGTGTGGTGTCGGGGACTGGACGTCGATCATGTTGATCGAGTCATCGAACATGAAGCGAGGCAACTGGGACAAGGTGGGGGTCACTGATGGATCTCTATCCAACCTATACTAGGTAGTTTAGGATAATCATGTAAGGTATGAAACCAGGTAACAACAACAGGCTATGCATCAGAGTAGGATCATACAGAAAGAAGTAGCAGTTCTAATGCAAGCATAAGAGGGAAAGAAATGGGCGATATCAGAATGCTCATGGGGGGTTTGCTTGCCTGGAAGCTCTGCTGAAAAAGAAGAAGTGTCATCGACGTAGTCGATCACAGGGGCATCAGCAGCGGTCTCAGGGACTACTCGAGAAGAGAGGGGGAAGAAATAGTAAATACAAGCAAACAGATGCATGACAAGACAATAAGCGATGCTAGGGGTATTCTAACGCAGTGTTATACGATACCAACGAAAGAAAACATCCAGGAAAGTTTTCCCGAAGTTTAGCATTTTCGGACAGATGAAACGGAGGGGGACGGTTGCAGGTTTGCTATGCTAGGGATGTGTGGCGGACAAATGGGTTGCGTATCCGAGATCGTCTCGTCGTTCTGAGCAACTTTCATGTACAAAGTTTTTCGATCCGAGCTACGGTTTAATTTCTATTAATTTTCAAAGTTTTAACAATATTCTGAAATTATTAATTCGAATTATCCAAATAGCATAAGGCTAAGTGCACCCGGTCCAGTGCACCCGGCTGTGTAACAGAGGCTGACAGTGGGGCCGGGAAACGCTGAGTCAGCAAGTCAACTTTTGACGGTTGACTGGTCAACTTGACCAGCAGGTCCCACGTGTCATTGACAGGGCTATTAACAGGGTTTTGAGTTAATCTAATAACTTAATTAGAAAGGTGGGACCCAGCTATCAGTGAGACACTAAGTTAACTGGGTTAATCTAATTATAACTAATCCTAACGCTACAGTAGACGGGCCCATCCGTCGGTGGGCCATTACCTTACCTGATCTAACACACGCAAACACACATGGCCGGCCAAGGACCTGGCCAGCAACACACGCGCATGTGCGGGCGTAGGGGCGGACAGGCATGACGGCGGCCGCGCCGATGGACGGAGGCGGCGGGGAGCGGTGGCCGGCGGTGAGCGCGGAGCGGCGAGCAGCGGCGGCCTGCAGGGGTGAGCGGAAGGCGGCAACACGGCTAGACGTGCGGGCGGCGCTTGCGACGAGGCGCAGGGGCGCAGGTGGACGCGATCTCGGGGCTCGGCCGGGCGAGCGAGGGGGACGACAGAGAGCGAGAGGTGGAGGCAGCTCCAGTAGCTAGGCAGCAGCGGCAGGCAGGGAAGCAGGTCAACAGCGCAGGAGCGTGGGCGACGATGGGCGCGCCAGGTGCCGAGCAGCGGCAGCGGCGAATGAGCGCGGCCGAGCCGCAACGGCTGTAGGTGCGGGCGACGATAGGCGGCGGCGCAGGGAAAGGAGCGGGGCAGTCGAGCGGGACGGGCTCGGCGGCGCGAGCGCGGGCGCAGGGCAGCACACGGACAGGTCCGGGCGCGTCGGTGGTGACGTCCAACGGTGATGGGAAGAATGAAAAGGAGAAAGGGGAATGGGCGGCGGCTCACAGTGTTGCCAGGGAGAAGCACGGGGAGGCCGGGGAGGTCGTGGTGCGGCAGACCGACGACGAAGTCGCGATGGCTAGTGCGGAGAAGAGCGGGTCGAAGGAGACGTTCAGTGGTTCCCCCTCCTCGATCCTGGGGCGCAGGCGACGTGGTTGAAGACGAGGGTCCTCCTGGGTACCTCGGGTCAGCGAGGGCTGGCCGGTGACCATGGCTTTGGTGAGCGGTGGTGGCGGCTTTGCTCACGGAAGAAGGAAGCGGTGCAAGGGGGAAAGGGAAAGTGGCTAGGGTTGTCGGGGCCGCGGACGGCTTCTTGTAGGACAACGGGTAGGAGCCGGATGGCCGACACGTGGCCAAGCGCGGCCATGTCGCCGCCGGATGACTGCCACAGCGTTCCTGTGAACAGAGAAAGAAGATGAGGGGGAGTCGGGCTGGGCCTCACTGTAGGTTGGGTAGGCTTTGCCATTGTAACACTAGGTTAGCCTTTAACACATTCCTTTTCGGTTAGTTATTTTCTTAACTATTTTCTATTTAAATGTAAAACTAAATGAGTTTTTCTAGAGATGAGACTTGTCACATAAATCAAGCACATTATTTCTAGGAGACACAAAAAGTTTGAGGTCAAAAGGAGTTGCCTAACCATTTTTAGAAATGAAAAAGGCCAATTTTAAAAACTGTTGGACCACAAATTGATTCCCAGGGGCATTTTGGGAATTCAAAAGAGGTTGGTTCCAACATGACAAATATCAAGGGACTATTTGCCATACTTTGAACATTTTAGTTTTGCTGCTTGAAGAAATAATTTATTTGATTTTATTTTGAAATTGAATTGAACGGGGATTTTAATCAAGCGAGGATTAGCTACAGTAATGTGATGACAAGGCACCATTAGCAGAGGATTACTGTAGCTTAACTATACGGGCGTCCCAATTCTCCTCCACTACAAGAAATCTCGTCCCGAGATTTAAGGGGTGGAGTAAGGGGGAAAGACTCGAAAAGGACGGAGCTCAACACAAGATAGACACTGGGGGGCCTATCTCAGTGAACGTGGCATAGAGGCATCTCTCGAGTTGAAATCCAAGAAAGTCATCGAGAGTAAGGTATGGAGATGAAATAAGAAGCTTCAACTAGGTAGGAAATCGTTCGTTGCCTGAACCAGATGGTGAAAGGGGTTCAGAGCAATGGGAATAATTATTGCGGCTAATACCAGAATAGATCGCTAGGAATGTGGCTTGAGATTTTCATACGAAGCCAAGTGCGAGGAACCATTTAAAAAAAGGATGTACAGGAGAGTCAGGTTTTGATCCTGTGGCACTATGGGTTATGGGCCCACATGTGGGTTAATAGCAGGAAGGTGCTAATCACTTTGCACGGTCATGAAACAAGGAAGGTCAGAGGATATATAGTTTATGTTGGCAACAACGTTGGTACCATGGGCGAGGGACGAAGAGAACCATTTTCCTGCTCGTTGAATGAGGCGGGCCATTAAGCAAAGTTCTCGTCCATCGGTGGCTACCGGAATGTCATCAACAATAGTAACACGGTCTTACTGACAGAGTGATACTACGAGGTGTTTACATAAGCAGGTAAAAATTACTTCTTATATAATATATATCACAATATGGTTTAAACAAACCAATGGAAAGGAAAATGTAATCGTCAGATTAAACAGAACAATGGAAAGGAAAATGTGTTCAAACACATATTTCAGGGATATATCCTTCCCAAGGACAAGCAGAGCATGATATCCATGACATGATAGAAAGTAGAGAACCATTTAGGCAAGGGGAGAGAAATTTCATGACATTACCCAAACAACGGTGTTTGGATAATTGAGCAAGAAACCTTTAGCATTGGGCTTCAAAATGTTTTATTGAAAATCGGAGTACCAAAGACATGCTTCGACATAGCACCGACATGGTGTTTCAATTATGGATTGGGTTTGTAGATCATAAGAGATTCAAAGGAACATTTCCAAGATTATCTCGGAACGTAAGGTATAACCAAACACAATTAGTTCTGTGTTGGCAGGAAGTCAAGTACGTTGTCGATGATAACACAATCATAGAGGGGCGAGGATGGTATTTCTCATCATGAATTCGATTGATATCCTGAAATAGGTCAGTATATTGATAGGGATCATGACAGATTTTGTTGAGGTACTATGAAGAGGCCATCGAACAACGACCACATCAAGCAAAAGGAATGATGAAGCAAAAGGTTATTGGAACCACGGATGCGACAAAAGCTCGAAAAGAAGCTTGTTGTTTGAGGTGAAATGATAAGATGAGGAAGATCGACATAAGCTTAGCTCTTCGTCGAAAGTTGTGCTCCGGAAAGAAGGACCAGGTAGCACAGTTAAAATTTAGCACGATAATGATATAGCCGATCAGGTTAGGAATGGCTTGATGGATTATTAAACTCATGAGAAACAAAAATTACTTAGAGTTATAGAATCGGAGTGTGGAATCGATTCACTTATCGGCGTTCTCGAGTGACTAACAACTCAAAACCCGGGGAATCCTGAAATTGAAGAGAAGCAATACCAGTTGAAGACTCATAGGAAACCACATGGTTCTTTGTTATTCTCAAGATACCGGAGGGCGATACTCGAAGGAAGATCAAAATAAAGGTTGCGGAGATGCATTGATCTATAGAACACACGTGCTTTAACTTGTCCGAGAAATGGAATCAAAGAAAAACAATCATGGTCGGAACCACGATTGCATAGGAACAACCATAGTTACCAGATGAACTTATAACAAGGGGATTATTATTATCACAAGAAGCATCCATGATAAGATCTACATCGTGTCCATGGGCATGAACACAAAGTTCAAGGTCGACTCCCACTTCTTCAATGCATATCATTTCATTTACCTCTCACTTTTGATGAAGTTGTAGTGTTGAAATTATATCTGGCAAAACACCAGAAGAGTATGACTCATGAAAACTCTCGGGTTCACACGGATTAGGGAAGACATAGGTTCAACCCATAGGGGCATCTTAGGAACATATACCACAAACCGCATGAGTAATATAACACAAGCTCGAAGGCAGAGGATACAATTTACCAAAGGCATTATGTATCTGAGGAAAGGCTCAAAAGGTTATTGAATATGAAGGATGTTGTCGGATAAGATCCAACAAAGGATCTGGCGGTCCACATAGGATCTGGTGTGAGTATCGGTACTCAACCAGAAGAAGAAAGAATGCAAAAGCTTTGGATTATAGAAACATCTGAATAATTCGATGCTTAAATGCAAAGAACTCGTCATTTCAAAAATAGAAGATCAGAAGCAGACGCTCTGGTCAAAAGATAAGTAAGTTGAATAGCCTTAGGGATACAATCGACAGCAATTTGATGGGTCGAGAAACAGCTCTTGGTCAAATGACATCCAAGCCGAAAGGATGAATTCTATGATCCGACTAAGGATTGTGAGCATCCACAACATATTGAATCAACGGACTCAATAGGATAGTGACTAAGGATGCCAATAAGATTACTAGACTTATGGGATTATCCATAATGCAAACAAGCAAGAATTTTAAGAACAGCAAGCTGTTGAGGATTATCGAAAGATCGAATAGTATTTCAAAGACTTTTGTGAAACATATGAACAACTAGGGAAAAACAAATCCTCGATATGTGTGAGGATTAATTTGTTAGTGTATTCAGGCGACAAGGATATGCAGTTAGTCATGGCAGCTTTTCAGTGGTAGGGAATTGCAAACGCGATGAGCACAAGTTATCAGGATAACATCAGAGAGTATCTTTGGAATCATCTGGTGTAGCAGGCGATCATCTGTAATAAGGGGCTCTCTGGGAGGAAGTAGTTACGAGATCCTAATGTTAGAGTTACCAAAATCATTTAACCCGAATGGAAGAGAGATCAGAGTCCCGGAGTATAGACGAGGAATAAAAGTTCCTAATACCACCCAATTGGCGACGTGGACCTGTAAGCCACACAGCCGAGTTAGTAAAACGATTTTCGGTTTCTAGACTCAACTTCGACCAAGGAGTTGGAAAGGGGGATCCTATAGGCAGTTGGCTCTGATACCAACTTGTGACGCCCTCGATTCAATCGTACACTAATCATACACGCAAATGTGTATGATCAAGATCAAGGACTCACGGGAAGATATCACAACACAACTCTAGACACAAATTTAAAATAATACAAGCTTTATATTACAAGCCAGGGGCCTCGAGGGCTCGAATACACAAGAGTCAACGGAAGCAACAATATCTGAGTACAGACATAAGTTAAACAAGTTTGCCTGAAGAAGGCTAGCACAAAAACAACAACGATCGAAAAGGCAAGGCCTCCTGCCTAGGAGCCTCCTAACTACTCCAAGTCATCAGTGGCCGTCACGTAGTAGTAGGCACCCTCAGGGTAGCAGTAGTCTTCAGTGGTGTCGTCTGGCTCCAACTCCAAGTGTCTGTTATCGTAGGACAGGCTATTGATAGATGTTTTCTTCCCTGCAGGGGTGCACCAACGTACCCACCACGCTCGATTAACTCCGGCCGGACACACTCTCCTGGGTCATGCCCGGCCTTGGCCAAACATTACGCCGCAACCCGACCTAGGCTTAATAGAGAGGTCAACACGTCGGACTAGACCTATGCCCCGAGGGGTCATGGGCCATCTCCCCGGGAACTCCAGCACGTTGTGTACGCGGCCGGTGAGTAGACCTAGCTACCTCCTTCAGCAAGGCAGGAGCTTACGCAGTCCAACCCGGCGCGTGCCGCTCAGTCGCCGACGTCGATTAAGCTTCGGCTGATGCATATGACGCAGAATGCCCATACTATGTCCGCGTGAAGGTTAGTGCTATCAGGCCAGAGGCCCCTCGTATGAAATATCCAAATCGTAGTGGATTAGGAGCACGCGGTAACGAGTAGAGACACATGATCGATGTGACCCCGTCGCCCCGTCTCGAGTACTTGCGGCAAGGGCTAAGAATGCCCTGCCACGCCTCATAAGTATCTCGCGGGCACCTTCCAGGTGAACCCGACTCGACATCACTCGCTATTAAGCTCGTGCGGGTACCCCTCAGGGCCGACCCGTCTTTAGTAACATGGTTCATTGTAATGTCATAGTAACCATAGTAACTGTGTGTCTAACACCAAGGGGGAAAACCCGAGGAATCACCCCCGGTGAATTCCACCCGATGTTATCATCAAGGTGAACGTAAGAGGATCCACCCTAGAGGTTCACACTTGAGGGGTTGCATGATAGAGCCGTAATGGAAGTGGTTAAGGACAAAATCACACCCAATGATCACGACCGAATAGCTACACTACAGAGATCTCATCAGGAGTGATGTATGAGGTTCACCCTCGGCACTCGATAGTAACTCTGTAGTGTCGTACAACTAGGGGGGTGATGTGCGGTGTCGGGGACTGGATGTCGATCACGTTGATCGAGTCATCGAACATGAAGCGAGGCAACTGGGAGAAGGTGGGGGTCACTGATGGATCTCTATCCAACCTATACTAAGCAGTTTAGGATAAGCAGGTAAGGTATGAAAGCAGGTAACAACAACAGGCTATGCATCAGAGTAGGATCATACAGAAAGCAGTAGCAGTTCTAATGCAAGCATAAGAGGGAAAGAAATGGGCGATATCGGAATGCTCAAGGGGGGTTTGCTTGCATGGAAGCTCTGCTGAAAAAGAAGAAGTGTCGTCGTCGACATAGTCGATCATAGGGGCATCAGCAGCGGTCTCGGTGTCTACCGGGGAGGAGAGGGGGAAGAAACAGTAAATACAAGCAAATAGATGCATGACAAGACAATAAGCGATGCTAGGGGTGTTCTAACGCAGTGTTCTATGATACCGACGAAGGAGAGAACATCCGGGAAAGTTTTCCCGAAGTTTAGCATTTTCGGACAGATGAAACTGAGGGGCACGGTTGCAGGTTTTCTATGCTAGGGATGTGTGGCGGACGAATGGGTAGCGTATCCGGGTTCGTCTCATCATTCTGAGCAACTTTCATGTACAAAGTTTTTCGATCCGAGCTACGGTTTAATTTCTATTATTTTTCAAAGTTTTAGCAATATTCTGAAATTATTAATTCAAATTATCCAAATAGCAAAAGGCTAAGTGCACCCGGTCCAGCGCACGCAGCTGTGTAACAGAGGATGACAGTGGGGCCGGGAAACGCTGAGTCAGCAAGTCAACTTTTGACGGTTGACTAGTCAACTTGACTAGTAGGTCCCACGTGTCATTGACAGGGCTATTAACAGGGTTTTTAGTTAATCTAATAACTTAATTAGCAAGGTGGGACCCAACTGTCAGTGAGACACTAAGTTAACTGGGTTAATCTAATTATAACTAATCCTAACGCTACAGTAGACGGGCCCATCCGTCAGTGGGCCATTACCTAACCCGATCTAACACACGCACACACACATGGTCGGCCAAGGACCAAGCCGGCAACACACTTGCATGTGCGGGCGTAGGGGCGGACAGGCATGATGGCGGCCGCGCCAGTGGACGGAGGCAGCGGGGAGCGGTGGCCGGCGGTGAGCGCGGAGCGGCGAGCAGCGGCGGCCTGCAGGGGCGAGTGGAAGGCGGCGACGCGGCTAGGTGTGCGGGCGGCGCTTGCGATGAGGCGCGGGGGCGCGGGTGGACGCGAGATCGGGGCTCGGCCGGGCGAGCGAGGGGGACGACAGAGAGCGAGAGGCGGAGGCGGCTCCAGTAGCTAGGCAGCAGCGGCATCTAAGCAAAGCAGCAAGCAACCAATAGGCAGGGAAGTAGCTTAGCAGCGCAGGAGCGTGGGCGACGACGGGTGCGGCAGGTGCCGAGCAGCGGCAGCGGTGAAGGAGCGCAGCCGAGCCGCAATGGCTGTAGGTGCGGGCGACCACAGGCGGCGACGCAGGGAAAGGAGCGGGGCAGGCGAGTAGGACGGGCTCGGCGGCCCGAACGAGGGCGCACGGTAGCGGACGGAGAGGTCCGGGCGCATCGGTGGTGACATCCTACGGTGATGGGAAGAATGAAAAGGAGAAGGGGGAATGGGCGGCGGCTCACAGGGTTGCCGGGGAGAAGCACGGGGAGGCCGGGGAGGTCGTGGTGCGGCAGACCGAGGACGAAGTCGCGATGGCCGGGGCGGAGAAGAGCGGGTCTAAGGAGACGTTCAGTGGTTCCCTCTCCTTAATCCAGGGGCGCATGCGACGTGGTTGAAGACGAGGGTCCTCCTGGACACCTCGATCGGCGAGGGCTGGCCGGTGACCATGGCTTTGGTGAGCGGCGGCGGCGGCTTTGCTCAGGGAAGAAGGAAGCGGTGCAAGGGGGAAAGGGAAAGTGGCTAGGGTTGTCGGGGCCGCAGACAGCTTCTTGTAGGACAACGGGGAGGAGCCGGATGGCCGACACGTGGCCAAGCACGGCCATGTCGCCGCTGGATGCCTGCCACAACATTCCTGTGAACAGAGAAAGAAGATGAGGGGGGAGTCGATCTGGGCCTCACTGTAGGTTGGGTGGGCTTTGCCATTGTAACACTAGGTTAGCCTTTAACACATTCCTTTTCTGTTACTTATTTTCTTTACTGTTTTCTATTTAAATGTAAAACTAAATGAGTTTTTCTAGAGATGAGACTTGTCACATAAATCAAGCACATTATTTCTAGGAGACACAAAAAGTTTGAGGTCAAAAGGAGTTGCCTAACCATTTTTAGAAATTGAAAAGGCCAATTTTAGAAACTGTTGGACCACAAATTGATTCCCAGGGGCATTTTGGGAATTCAAAAGAGGTTGGTTCCAACATGACAAATATCAAGGGATTATTTGCCATACTTTGAACATTTTAGTTTTGCTGCTTGAAGAAATAATTTATTTGACTTTATTTTGAAATTGAATTGAATGGGGATTTGAATCAAGCGAGGATTAATAACAGTAATGTGATGACAAGGCACCATTACCAGAGGATTACTGTAGCTTAACTATACGGGCGTCACAGTCTACCATGGATAATCGACATGTTGTCGTCCTCGGGCATCTCAAGTATAACGAAGTCAGTCTAAATAGTTACATTAGCAACAACAACGGGCACATCCTCATAGATACCGATAGGTATGGCAGTTGTCAGGCCCGTACATCCACATGTGCAAGTGGAGCCGCTGCACAGGGCCCTGAAAATCTGGGGGCCCCAATTTGTGTGCAAGTATCATATATATATATAGTAATTTCAAAAATTTCAAAAATAGTAATTTCAAAAATTTCCTACGCACACGCAAGATCATGGTGATGCATAGCAACGAGAGGGGAGAGTGTTGTCTACGTACCCTTGTAGACCGTTCGCGGAAGCGTTATATCAACGTGGTTGATGTAGTCGTACGTCTTCACATCCGACCGATCCAAGTACCGAAAGCACGACACCTCCGAGTTCTGCACATGTTCGGCTCGGTGACGTCCTCGCCCTCTCGATCCAGCAAGAGGGGCAAAGTAGTAGATGGGTTCCGGAAGCACGACGGCGTGGTGACGGTGTTGGTGAAGAACAATATCCGCAGGGCTTCGCCTAACAACTACGAAAACTATGACGGAGGATAAACTAGAGGGGACGGGGTTGCCGGCACACGGCTTGGTGTTTCTTGATCTGTCTTAGGTGCTAGCCCTATCCGTCTATTTACATGTTGAGCCTTGGGGTCGAAATTTGGAGTAAAAGCCTCCGCAAATTAGGTTTCACCCGAAAGGCAAGAGTCCTTCTCGGACTCCAGGGCTAGACTCCAGGGTTCCTGGCGTCCAGACCCAGATGCCAGGGACCCTGGCGTCTGGCCCCTGGACTCCGCAAAACTTCCTTTTGCGCTTTCCAAAAACCTTGTGGGCTTTCCCCTTTGGCCCAAATAAAGTGTTCTCGTACCCAAACATTTTGAGAAACATCTAGAACCCCTTCCAGTGAATTCCGGAACCCTTCCGGTGACCAAACACTATTATCCATTTATCAAACTTTATATCCGGACCATTTCGGAGTTCCTCGTCATGTCCGTGATCTCATCCCGGACTCCGAACATCATTCGGTCACCAACAGACATAAATCATATAGTACTATATCGTCAACGAACGTTAAGCGTGCGGACCCTACGGGTTCGAGAACTATGTAGACATGACCGAGACACCTCTCTGGTCAATAACCAATAGCAGGACCTGGATGCCCATATTGGCTCCTACATATTCTACGAAGATCTTTATCGGTCAGACCCATAACAACATACGTTGTTCCCTTTGTCATCGGTATGTTACTTGCTCGAGATTCGATTGTCGGTATCTCAATACCTAGTTCAATCTCGTTACCGGCAAGTCTCTTTACTCGTTCCGTAATACATCATCATACAACTAACTCATTAGTTGCAATGCTTGCAAGGCTTATAGTGATTTGCATCACCGAGTGGGCCAAGAGATACCTCTCCGACAATCGGAGTGACAAATCCTAATCTTGAAATATGCCAACCCAACAAGTACCTTTGGAGACACCTGTAGAGCACCTTTATAATCACCCAGTTATGTTGTGAGGTTTGGTGGCACACAAAGTGTTCCTCTGGTAAACGAGAGTTGCATAATCTCATAGTCATAGGAACATGTATAAGTCATGAAGAAAGCAAATAGCAACAAACTAAACGATCAAGTGCTAAGCTAATGAAATGGGTCAAGGCAATCACATCATTCTACTAATGATGTGATCCCGTTAATCAAATGACAACTCATGTCTATGGTTAGGAAACATAACCATCTTTGATCAACGAGCTAGTCAAGTAGAGGCATACTAGTGACACTCTGTTTGTCTATGTATTCACACATGTATTATGTTTCTAGTTAATACAATTCTAGCATGAATAATAAACATTTATCATGATATAAGGAAATAAATAATAACATTATTATTGCCTCTAGGGCATATTTCCTTCATATATATATATACATACATATATATATAACTAAATCCCGAGATTAATAAAGAGCAAAGACTGAACCGTTAAAGTGCCAAAACAAAAAAGTGCAGCCCCAAGCCCAATGCACGTCAATAAATCTTGAGATTAATAAAGAGCAAAGGCCGAACCGTTAAACTACCAAAAGAGGGTTTTAATGATTGGGCACATCTTAGCATTAGCATTTGCGAGCATAAAACAAGTGCCGAACATGTTCTGAATATGATCACTTGGTATGATTTACGTCTACGGTTGCAAAAGAATCAAATTATTAATTGTGCAGCGCAGCGACAACTTGACCAAGAAAAGGACCATTGGAGAAAAGTTCTATTTAGGATGGCACACTTTGGCTAAAAGAGTAAAAGATGAACTTGTAGCTCAAAATTCTATGATTTTTCTCTTGTAATATGTAGTTCCTTGATAAATTTGTACTACCGTAGTGACTAATAAAAATAATGTTTTAATTGCCTACTTGACTTTCTTATACATGGGGCCTAAATTGTGATTTTGCTCCGAGACCTCAATTTCTAGGGTACGGCCCTCGCAGTTGATTTGTCAGCCATTTGCAAAGATATTTCAGTAGGTGTGAGTTTATTCAAGTCAAGTCTTTTATATAAAGAGAAAGGCATAACACTAACACGAGCTCCTAAATCACACAAAGCAGTTTTCACATAATTCTTTTTGATGGAGCAAGGTATAGTAGGTATTCCCGGATCTCCAAGTTTTTTAGGTACTCCATCTTTAAAAGTATAATTAGCAACCATAGTGGAGATTTCAGCTTCTGGTATTTTTCTCTTATTTGTGATGATGTCTTTCATATACTTTGCATAAGGAGGCATTTTAAGGATATCAGTCAAGCGAGTACGCAAAAGGACTAGCCTCAACATTTCAGCAAAGTGTTCAAATTCTTCATCATCTTTGTTTTTAGTTGACTTGGGTGGAAAGGCATAGGTTTTGGAACCCACGGTTCTCTTTCTTTACCGTGTTTTCTAGAAATGAAGTCTCTTTTATCATACCTTTTATTCTTAGGTTGTGGGTTATCAAGATCAACATGTGGTTCTATCTCAACATCATTATCTGATTCTTTATCATTTGGTTGAGAGTCTTCATGAACATCAGCATTATCTTTTTCATTATCACTAGGTGAGTGTTCATTACCAGACTGAGTTTCAGCATCAGAGATAGAAACTTCATTATCATTATCAGGAGGTTTTTCTATTTCAGGTTCACTAGAAGCATGTGAAGTCCTATCATATTTCTTTTTCTTTTCTTTCTAGGGGGACTAGGTGCACTAGTGTTAGCTCTTTCTGAATCTTGTTCAATTCTTTTTGGGTGCCCCTCAGGATAAAGTGGTTCCTGAGTCATTTTACCTCCTCTAGTTGCAACTCTAATAGCAAAGTCATGATATAGTGATTCATTTCGTCAAGTAATTCTCTTTGTGATTCAGCAACTTGTTCTAACTGAGTTTGTGCCATAGAAGCATGCTTTCCAACACCTCTAACGTCATTTGAGATTCTAAATAACAAGTCACTCAAGTGAGCAATCATATCAAAATTATATTTCAATTGTTTCATAACATTTGCATTGAAGTGATCTTGTTTTCTAACCTAGTTTTCAAACTCATAAAGGCATTGACTGGGATTCATATTGTGAGGATTATCATTATCACTGAACTTCATACAAGAATTTACCTCTACCACCTTACGCAGTGGTGGTGTATTAAGCCCATGTATTTCTTCAATAGGAGGTAAATTTTTAACATCCTCAACTTTAATACCTTTTTCCTTCATAGATTTCTTTGCCTCTTGCATATCTTCAGGACCGAGATATAATATACCCCTCTTCTTCGGAGTGAGTTTAGCCGGTGGTTCTGGAATAGTCCAATCATCATAATTTTTCAAGATATCATTCAATAATTCTTCAGCTTGTCCAACAGTTTGTTCCTTGAAAACACAACCAGCACAACTATCTAGGAAGTCCCTAGAAGCATCGGTTAGTCCATTATAGAAGATATCAAGTATTTCATTTTTCTTAAGAGGATGATTAGGCAAGGCATTAAGTAACTGGAAAAGCCTCCCTGTCGTGTGAAAACCGGCGGATCTCGGGTCGGGGGACCCGAACTGTGCGTCTAAGGCGGATGGTAACAGGAGGCAGGGGACACGATGTTTTACCTAGGTTCGGGCCCTCTTGATGGAGGTAAAACCGTACGTCCTGCTTGATTAATATTGATGATATGGGTAGTACAAAAGTAGATCTACCATGAGATCAGAGAGGCTAAACCCTAGAAGCTAGCCTATGGAATGATTGTCTGTTGTCCTACGGACTAAAACCGTCCTGTTTATATAGACATCGGAGAGGGTTAGGGTTACACAAGGTCGGTTACAAAGGAGGAGATATCCATATTCCATACTGCCTAGCTTGCCTTCCACGCTAAGTAGAGTCCCATCCGGACACGGTACGAAGTCTTCAATCTTGTATCTTCGTAGTCCAACAGTCCGGCCAAAGGATATAGTCCGGCTGTCCGGAGACCCCCTAATCCAGGACTCCCTCAGTTGCCCCTGAACCAGGCTTCAATGACGATGAGTCTGTCACGTAGTGTTTTCTTCGACATTGTAAGGCGGGTTCCTCCTCCAAACACATCACAGAAGAGTTTGAATACCAGGATAGTGTCCGACCCTGCAAAATAAATTCCACATACCAACATAGAGAGAATAATATTTCCACAAATCATAATCTGCTGACACGCTTTGGCAACATGACATCAGGCCATGGCTCGGTGATTTATTCTAACCGTTTTTCTTCAACCAGCTCCACACATAACGCGAGGCGGTTTCTTGACACGTCTTGTCAAAGCAGAGTTCGTGTTCCCCTAATTACGGGATTCTCATCAATACGGTTGTGGGTAACCCAACCGTGCCTAGGACTCCTAGATTTTAGGCAAGTCCCAAACGGCCACTTGGAGGACGCTTGATATTCACCCTCTTTATAAAGGGACAAGGCTTTTACTTTTTTCCCTCCCGTGCTCAATCGAATCCTTCCGCCGCCTCGAGTTCTAACACCCAAAGCCCAGGTCAGGTGCTTCAGACCTTCAATCATGTCTAGATCTAGCCTTCAAGGCCGGTGGATGCCCTCCTCCATTACGGAAGAGGATATCAAGAAGTTGAGGGAGGCCAGATACCTGACCGCCGAGGTTTCGCATCGGCTGCCTGCCCGAGGGCAGGTCGTCCCTACTCCCGAACCCAACAAGAATGTTGTGTTCATCTCCCACTTCCTCCAAGGTTTAGGCCTCACTCTGGATCCCTTCGTTAAGGGTTTGATGTTCTATTACGGGCTAGATTTCTATGATCTAGCCCCGGACTCCTTTCTCCACATCTCGGCATTTAGTGTCGTATGTGAGGCCTTCCTCCGCATTACCCCTCACTTCGGCCTGTGGCTTAAGACCTTTGACGTGAAGCCGAAGATGGTCGAGGGGCAGCATGTAGCGTGCGGAGGCGCATTAATAAGCAAGATCGCTGGAGCTCCATGGCCAAACGGTTCCTTTCCAGAGGTGTCCGGATTATGGCAACGGGAGTGGTTTTACATCACAGCTCCCAGAAGTGCCAAGTGGGTGGCTGCCCCTGCTTTCCGCTCGGGCCCTCCACCACAACTGATGTCATGGATCAGTAGAAGGCTAAGTTGGGGTCCAGCCAAGGACGTGCCCATATTGCAAAGCCGTATTCAAGATCTCTTTGAAGGAGATTTTAGTCCGGTTACGGTGGTGCAAGTCATGCTGGTTCGTCGAGTCCAACCTTGCAAACGCCGGCCCCTCCGCATGTGGGAGTTCAACCCAGAAGGACTGTGCACTATTCGGAATTTCCTCGGCCTGACGCACGAGGAGATGTATAAATCATTCTTCGGACCCTGAATAGAGTGTCCGGATACTACCGGGGACGTGGGCCTGAGCAGCAACCGCACCGCCAACCAAGTAAGTAATCCTCTAGCCGAACACACCATCTTTCATTTATCATGACGTCATTCTGAGAAATTGCTCTTTGACCAGGACTGGATAACAAAGGCAAAGATGATTCGGTGTTCAGCCCCCCTTCCTGAGGGTTCGGACAATCCGGTACTGGAAAAGATGCTCGATCTAGCACCTTCCCCGGAGCCCTCAAAGGAAGATAAAGGGGGGAATAATGAGGGCGAAAGCGGGCCCCCATCGCTACCAATTCGATCCGAGGGAATGAGCACCTCCATGAAGGAGGATAACCAAGGGGAAGAATCTGACCTTCTCTCGCTTCGGGGAAGGAAGAGGACTGCCTGTGAAGATCCGTAAACCAAGGTTTCCAAACGGGAGAAGAAATCTCCACCAGAGGGTCTTGCCTTGGAGGGTGCTCTTGCCGCACAAAGTCCGCGCGGGGATCAGCCCTCTAACGAGCTGTAAGTAATCAAAAAGTACTTTAATAGTGAAAATATACTACCTTACCTCTGAGGAAAATAACCGAAGCATTTATCTTGCAGTTCGGATCTTAGCCCTTCTCAGTAGAGCTCGTCTTCGGGGGAACTTCTTCCGGAGATGATGGAGAGCGAAACGCCTCCCCCGGACTCCCCCGCTCAAGAAGCGGGCGACCTTGAAGTGTCGTCAAGGAGGGCCTCGCCGGATCATGTGAGGCCAGAAGATAATCCTATGGTCACCCGAAGTCCCCAGTATCCAACTCTTGAAGAGAGCACCCAAAAGAATCCGACACCGTCTGGTATGCGGTCGGACGCACTGAGGGATCTGCTAGAGCGAGCAACTATCTCAGAAGAACACCGTACATTGATGGGTACAGTGATTGAAAGGATTTCGTTCGCCGAAAGCGGGTTGCATGAAGCCTTTATGAGTCTACTGACGGGTTTTGAGGTACGTGAAATTATATACATTTGTGATAGTACCGCACATTTTTAGGTGTGCCCTGTGTAGATAGTAGCCCCTGAGACTCTGGTTGTCGCCGAGAACGGCGGCAAACAGAGGATCGTAGTCCCAGGTAATAACCATACCACTTTTATATGTAGGTGGTGGAAGCTCCGGTGGCTAGCCGAACTAATGAGTTTGCCGAACTAAAGCGGCAACTGGATGCGGTGGATGCTGACATCGAGCTTGTTAACAAGTGGCTTGACGAGGCACGGGGTAAGTGATGTTTTCTGGTGAATGTCACATAGTAAGAGCAGCGTGATGCCAGTATCTTTAATATGTGTTGACTGCAGATGGAGCTGCCACCGTGGAGACCCTTCGGGCGGAACTTGCCTGAGGCAAAGAACAAGCAAGGAGTAGTAATGCGGCTGCTTTGAAGGCGGCCGAAGAGTTAAGAGCCGAGAAGGCCGCGCATTACGAGAGCAAAGAAAAAATGACCAAGATGGCTGTAAAGTTAAAAGACACTACCGACCATTGCCAGTTCCTTGAAGATGAAAATCGAGCGAAGGCGAAGGACCTTGAGAAGGCCACAATGGCGACCAAGGACACCCGCTCTGCCATGAGAGCGAAGAAGGAGGAATTGCATGAAGCCGGGGATATTGCGGCTGGGAAGCCCTTTATGCTGCGAAGAAGTTCGGAGATCCGCGGTATGCCCCTCTGGATCGGTTGTGGAGTTCGGCAGACGCATATATGGACTTGGCGGCGACCGCTGTCGATGCGGCCAAATACTTCTGAGATCAGACAGATCGTGAAGTGGACAAGCTGTTCTGGTCGCATTTTAACGTTCCAGAGCATCCGCTTCCATTGACTGATCAGCTAGCTGAATGGGCCGAACTCAATAGGTTGTCCGGACTCGCCATGAGGTCTATCGTGGATCAGTTGTGGCCGGAAAGGCCAAAGCCGAACAACTATTTTAGCCTGGTGCAATAGTTCCTTGGTGCGGTGATGCGCATAAATGCGATGAAGAGGTCGGCATGCATAGAGGGCTCGCGGATGGTCCTTGCCCGTGTCAAAGCATACTGGGTGGAGATGGATGCTACCACTGTTGCGGCATAGGGTTCGGCCATAGGACGAGTGGCCCCCGAGCACTATTTTGAAGAAGTTCTTGAGGGTGCTCGTGTGAGGACCCCGATTCCAAGTCACATCGATCTAGCCGGTAACACCTCATATCACTTTGCGGCCTCACGCACGGTATTCCCACGGGTGTCGCCTTACCATGGGCCGGGACCGTTTATGCCTTTTGGCTCACGTATATGATAGTGTTGCTAGCATCCATATGACAGAGAACCCGGGCCGACATGGCTAGTCATGAACCCAAAGCGGCACTAACCTATGGGGACAGGCATACATGAATCACATCGAGCATGCCGGTCAGCAGCATGTGAATCCGGGCTGTAGCACTGGGCTAACAGGACTCCAGGAACCCGGGCTGTAGCAGGCTAGGCAGTACTCCGGATGTCACCGCATGACATTTCCCCGAAGGGACAGACACAGGAACGAAGTGAAACACATGCCGGCCAGTCAAGTGTCCTGAGCAGTAGTGCTGGGCTAGCAGGACTCCGGTGAACCAGGCTGTAGCGGACTACTATGGCTCATGGAAGCACTAGACTACATTTCCCCATAAGAGAGGCTGCCAAGGATAAACAACTAGATTGTCGGATCCCACACATACCAAGCATTTCAATCATACACACAATATGCTCGATATGTGTAAATACAACATGGCATCACAACATAACTCTACAACTCAAGTATTTATTCATTAGGCTCCGAGGAGCGAGATATTACAAACATGGGTCTCATGACCCAACAATCATAGCGTACAATGCAAAGCACATGCGGAAGCTTAACATGTCTGAGTACAGACATCTACAAATGAAAAAGGCTAAGAAGCCTGACTATCTACCAGATCCTGCCGAGGGCACAAGATAGTAGCTGAGGTATCAAGCTAAACGTCGAAGTCCACACGGAACTACTAGCGAGACTGAAGCCTCTCTGCAAAAACATAAATTAAGCAAACGTGAGTACAATTGTACTCAGCAAGACTTACATCAGAACTAACTACATATGCATCGGTATCAACAAAGGGGGTGGTGGAGTTTAACTACAGCAAGCCAGCTTTGACTCGGTGGCTAACCTGAACTACGATTGCAAGCAACTCTTTGTGGTGGCGCACACGAGTCCACATATTCACCATTCAATACACCACTATGGAACTGCTCCCGTCTCCCTATGAGAAGGCCATCCATAGCACTCACACTTATCTTGTAAGTTTTAGAGTATCCACTTTCACTTGTCTATGAACTATGCAAGGGGTCCAAGTTTCCATATCCGAGGAATCCGGCTATTCGAATAGATAATGATAACCCTGCAGGGGTGTACTTCTTCACACACGCTCCCACCACTTACCACCATATACACGTCATGTATCTCGGCAACCTTCAAGCGGAAGCCTGGCGAGGGTGTCGGCCACGGCCTACCTAAACACTTAAGTCTCTAGTCCAGGTTTATCGCCTATCTAGGTTCCATCCGCAGGGAGTCCGGCCGAGGTTTCCACATACGGCCCCGAACGATGTGAACAGGGTTCCCGAGACACCAAACGGGTGCCCGGTACACCGTGCCACGGTGTATCTACCGCAACATAGCCCACCCCTAGGGTCAACGCTACGCACGGCCGCCAACACATAACCTACAAACACCAGAAACTAGTTGCAACTCCTGGAGAGAGTACTAGGGTGATTAAGAAGCCGAGAGGGTCAATTAAGGATCCCAATGAGTGGTAGTAGCTGTTCAAGGATCACAGACACAGAACTCAGTTCCTGAGGATGGCTGTGATGAGATAACCCACCATGTACTCCTACATGGCCTCTCACCGCTACCTTTACCAAAAACGTATTCACACACTTAGCTCACACACGGTAGGACATGATCACACACCACCGATTCATTCCCGATGAATCAGACCTGACGCAACTCTATGTAATAGCAGGCATGACAAACAAGCATGAATGAGTAGGCACATCAGGGCTCAAACAACTCCTACTCATGCTAGTGGGTTTCATCTATTTACTGTGGCAATGACAGGTCATGCAGAGGATAAGGGGTTCAGCTACCACAACAAGTAACAGATGAATCGTTGTTGTCCTAATGCAGTAAAAGAGAGCAGGAGCGAGAGAGTGGGGTTGTATCGGAATGAACAAGGGGGTTTTGCTTGGCTGGCACTTCTGAAGATATCATTGGGTCTTCATCAGTGTCAACGATCACAGTGTCGGTACAATGTCTATCGAGAGGGGACAACCACCGGCAACAGAGAAGGAATACGATCAATGCAATCCACAACATGATGCATGACAACGACATGGCAATATGTTCTTGATTGAGCTAATGCAACTAGCAACACAATTAAATGAAGTTGGTTTGAACCCAAAGTTCAAATTCAAACTCCGCATGTGGTTATTTAAATACCATTCATTTGATTTGTCCTCAACAGTGGCCTTAAGTTTTTCTAACATGCATGAAAATGGTACAGATGGATTCCTTGAATTTTTCTGATAATTTTTCATATATAATTTATTTCATTCTGAGTTATAGATAATTTTCTATGAATTTTAGAAGTTTTGGCTATTTTCTGGAATTTTCTGAATTATTATAATTTAAACTAAATCCAGAAAATGTATTACTGCGTCAGCATGACGTCAAGGTGATGTCAGCAGGTCAAAGGCGTCGACCAGGTCAAACTTGACCAGTGGGACCCACTGGTCAGTGACCCAGTCAACTAACTAAGTTAGTTAGCCCTAACTAACTAGCCTGGGCCCACTTGTCAGCGACTGTAGTAACTAACCTAACTAGCTAATTAGCGCTAACTAGAGTAATTAGTTGGGCGGGGCCCGTAAGTCAGTGAGAGAGAGGGGGAGGTCAAACCGGGCAGTGGGGTCAACCCATGCCGGTCAACGGGTCAGGGGTCGCCGGCGTTTAGCCGTCGACGACGACAGAGATGGCGGGGCGGCTCGGAAATGCTCTACAGGGCGCCATTCGATCTGTGGGTTGCACCTACGGGTTCCTTGGAGTGAGGCGCATCCATTGGGGGTGGTGGTAGGAGCTGGGGTGGCCGGAAAAGTGGCCGGCGACGAGGTTCAGCGGCGGCAGCAGCTCGAGCATCCTCGGGATAGCGCTACAGAGCACGGGAGGGGGCGTTGCGGTTGTCTGCGGGCTCATGGGATCGTGCTGAGCACGATGGTGTGCTCGGACACGAGCTGCGGTGGCTGTGGCCACGGCGGCGACATCGCCGGCGGCGTGGAGTTCTCGGCCAAGATGGGGCTATGGCCTAGAGGTCAAAAATGACCAGGGGAATAGGGGGAAACGACTCGGGGGCTCACTGTGGTGACGTAGGGATGGCCAGCATGCTCGGGGAAGCGTCGGAGGCGGCGAATCGACCGGCGAAGTCCGGCAAGCAGAAGCGGTGGTGACGAGCTTGAAGACTAAGGCATAGCCTAGTGGTTGGAAGGGGCTGATGCCTTCCCACCCACCTAGGTTCAAGGCATGGTACTTGCAATTTGGGGTTGTTGCACCAACTATACTGTAGGGGGTTCCCTTACAGTCTTTCTGTCAAAAAAGACGAGCTTGAAGACTATGACATGGTGATCCTCAGCTTGCGTGGCTTGGCGAGGAGGAAGAGGGGCACCAGGCGGAGCTCGGGGGCGCATCGGAGAGGCTCAAAGATGGCTGTGGCCGTGGGGGAGCTCGTCGGCGGCGACGGCTGCGTTCGGTCGCGCGCGTGAGAGAGAGATGAAGAAGGGGACGAGGCCGAGGGCGAGTGCGATTGCGTCAAGGTGGTCCAGGGGGGTAGCGTGGCATCGCAGAGGGAGTCCAGGGCGACGAGGGGGCAGCCAGGCAGGCAGCTGCCGGCGTGGCACGCCGCGGCGTCGTGGCTGTCTTCTCCTCTGCCTTCTGGCAGGTGGAAGAAGACGCCCCTGGCCTCGGTGGCCGGCCAGGTGGCTGGGCTGCCAGGTGGGCTGGGCCTAGCACAGTAGTGGGCCGACAGGTAGGCTGTCAGGTAAGTGGCCCAAAGGACTTATCTCTCTCTCTTCTAATTAAATTCTGTTTTCTATTTTTCTGTAACTTCTGAGCTTTATTAAAAAATACCAAAACGTTTCCAAAAATCCTGAAAATAATTGTGGGCTCTGTTAGGATTATTCCTAATAGCCCACACTTAAGTTCAGAATTAATTGAGCACTTCAAATAATATATAGCATTTAAATGCCCAATTGCAAGTAGCATATGATTTAATTCAGTGACCCTCTGTTGTCCTAGAAAAGTGTGCACGATTTTGTCATAGGTTCTAAACCAAGGCAGAGATGATGAACATTTTAGAAGGGCATTTTGGGTTCAGTGAAAATGATTTTATTTGGACCCTAGTTGAATTTCATATTCTGCCAGGGTTTATCAGCCCCCATTTCAGGTTTCTGAGAAAAAGTAAACATGATGCATGGAGGTTGTGCAAGGATAGGCAAGACTAAGCTAGGGCTGTGACAGCTCGTTTGATAGAGGCCCAGTGCTCGAAGAATATTATGTTTGAGTGACATGTATTCCCATTGTAAAAACAATGTTTTTATTAAATTTATCAAGGCTGTATTTATACTTTTGCCCGAAAGTAATATGATGCCTCCTATGCATCCATTTACGTATATATATGTATATCCTGAAAGATTGCAGTCATCGGCTTCAGCCCCCGGGCATATAATGCGGGGGTGTTCGCAGAAGACGTGTGTTCACACTTAATCCAACGTCTTGGTCCTATTAAGGAGGTGATAGCGCAGTGAACTAGGCAACCAGACTATAATGCTTTAACACTTTCACTTAGCCATAGGAGTTTGACGGTGGGGCTACTATATAGCCCCCGGTGGCTCCGCACTCTCCCAAATTCGGGGTGCGTACATGCCTGGCTGGGAAATGGCCCTTCGTTAAGTCGGAGGAATTCTAACATTCCGATAGGTCATCGAGTGGTTGACTAGTCTCACGCTATATCATGACAGTCAGTTTTCGGCTTTCTCTACTGAGGTGCTCGTCCGGAGAACCGGGGCACAATCGCAGTAGTTCTCCTGGTGCCACCTTAGCCGATAGAGCGGAACATAAGGCAGCAAAACACAGGAGCCAGGCAAACCCAACATTTGACCAAAGACATGATTCGGAGCTGATGCATATAAGGCCAAACTCGCGACGCCGAACACTCCCTAAGGTATTCGGTCTTTATGGTATAATCCAGGCCTAAACAGTGCCCTTTGTAAGAAGCCCCTGGTGTCCAGGTATGTGCATTATTCTGACGTGGCCACATGCCAAGATGTCAGCATCCCTCTCAATAGTACTGAGAATCCGAGGGATGTGTATCAACAAGAGACAGTAAGAAAGGTTTACGCAGGGTCTTAATCTAAAAAGAATCCTTGGAACGGGTCCCCGCTGCACGTCTGCGCCTGTGTCTCCTTTGTGCCGTATCCTGGACGGGTGTAGCACGAAGGTCATCTATAAAAGAGAGGAACTTAGGTGAAAAGTTGTCGTGCGAAAAGGTAGGTTTAAAGAACCATGTACAATTCAAGATGAGTAAAAATTGCCATTTGTCTGCGTGTTGAGCCCCTTGTATTTGTAATAGGGGTGTGGCCATCAAACCTGTATGAATTAAATATAGCTGCGTCGGACTCGTCTAACCGTGTCCGTAGTCTTGACGACCTATCGAATGCTTTAGTTGGTGAGGTCGTGTTAGTGTGCGGCTGCCAAGGCAGACGCACTCTCTTCGGCGCGCAGGGATCACTCAATATTTCCATTTACTATAATGATGCCACATGGACTGGGCATCTTAAGCGTGAGGGAAGCGTAATGCGGTATTGCATTAAAGCGAGCGAAAGCTTCGCGTCCAAGTAGTGCTTGATAGCCACTTTGGAGCAGAGCAATGTGGAAGGTTGAATTTTGACTATGGAAGTTATCGGGGAAGCCGAATATAACCTCTAGTAGCAGGGAGCCCGTGCAATGAGCCCCTGGGCCTGGCGTTACTCCTTTAAAGGTAGTATTGCCGTAGAAAATTTTCGTTGGGTCTATCCCCATTTTGCGGACTGTGTCCTGATATATCAGGTTTATACTGCTGCCACCATCCATCAGGACTCGTGTGAAGAGGTTTCCGTCAATTATTGGGTCTAATACCAAGGCAGCCCATCCTGCCCGCCAGATACTTGCTGAGTAATCCTGATGGTCGAAAGTGATCGGTTGAGACGACCAGTGGCAGGACTCCACGGTGATAGGCCCTTGGGCATATTTCTCTGGGAGTGCCGCTTTGTTTCTCCCCTTGATCACGTGTAACATGTTTACTGTTTTGACTTCTGGTGGAAATTTCTTTTGTTCCCCAGTGTCTTGCTTGGTGTATCCTCCCCCTTGTGTATGGCGTTGAGCTTGCCGGACTGCTTGAAGACCCAACATTCTCTGTGGGTATGATTTGCAGGTTTATCGGGGGTGCTATGGATCTGACATATTTGGTCCAGAATTTTGTTTAGGGTGGACAATTCATCTCTGGCGCCTTTAGAGGGCGGCTTTTGCTGACCTGGCCGAGAGCTTCTGAATCCGGGGTTTACCGCCGTGCTCTTCCGGCTGTCTTCTTTATTCCGGCGCTTATTATTTTTGCTGCGTCATGATTTCCCGTTTCCATCTCTAGCTTCGGATGTACTTCAGTCACTGGTGCTGCATCGGGCTAGCTAGCTGTCCTCGCCCGCCAAAAGCGGGTCATGAGGCTTGTTAATGCTGCCATTGTTCTCGACTTTTGTTGGCCAAGGTGTCTGGCAAGCCATTCGTCTCGGACGCTGTGTTTAAAAGCTGCCAAGGCTTCGGCATCCGAACAGTCGACTATTTGGTTCTTTTTAGTAAGGAACCTGTTCCAAATCTTTCGGGCTGACTCTCCAGGCTATTGAGTTATATGACTTAAATCGTCCGCATCCGGAGGTCGGACATAAGTCCCTTGAAAATTTGCCCGAAAAGCGTCTTCGAGCTCTTCCCAGCTTCCAATGGAGCTTTCGGGAAGGCTTTTAAGCCAGTGCCGAGCTAGCCCTTTGAGTTTGAGGGGTAAATACTTAATGGCGTGGAGATCATCTCCTCTAGCCATATGGATATGGAGGATATAGTCCTCAATCCAGACCCCAGGGTCTGTTATTCCATCGTATGCCTCTATGTTTATGGGTTTGAATCCCTCTGGAAATTCATGGTCCAGCACCTTGTCGGAGAAACGTAGGGGGTGTGCGGCACCCCTTTATCTGGGTGTACCGCGTTGTTCGAATGTTTGTTGTGTTGCATCATATGCTGGAGAGCGCTTGCATGGTCCATAGATGGATCTGGTTGCGCCGTCCTTTGGATGCGAGCCCTCACGTGGATCGCGTATTGGCTTATGTGTGGCGTTGTTTGCCGCTCTATGTTGGCCGTGAGGTCGTCTATGCGGCCAGATGGCCATTTTAATTTTTGGTTGCAGGGGATCTAACGCCTACTCATCGATTCAGGTAGCAACTTCCGCTTCGGGTAGCTCTTGGTGGGGCGATTACCGCCGTACTTCGCTGCTGTGTTGAGTGCTTTACTCCATCTGATTCTGAGTGTGTCTTGCGCAGCCTTGAGCCTTTGCTTCTGCTTTTTTAGAATCCTCGCGGTGGCAACAAGCCTTTGATGGGCATTCTGTTGCTCCGAGTGTCTGTCCGGTGTGATGTCGTCCGGACTATTATCTTTGACAGTCGGGTTGTTCGGTTTGATTCTCCGTGTTGCCGTGGTCCGGTGATGGTTCACCCTGCTGTAACGCTGGGTCTGTATGATCGTTGTTTCTGCCGAGGCAGGATTTGGAGCGGCGCTTACGTCGCCGCTTTGACTGCTTCTCGAGGGGACAACCCTTCGTTGCGTCCTTCTGTTCCTCATCGTCGTTTTCTTTTAGTGTGTCCACCATGTATACGTCATGTGATGAAGTGGGCGTCTAGTGCCCTGTGGGCAGTGGTTCCTGTGCATCTCCTGCATCGTCGTCCATACCGTCGATGTCTTCGGAGTCGAAGTCAAGCATGTCGGTTAAGTCATCGACAGTGGCTACTAAGTGGGTGGTGGGTGGGCGGCGAATTTCTTCGTCGTCCGCATCCCAATCCTACCGGACATAGTTCGGCCAGGACTCTCCTGACAAGGAGAGAGACTTTAATGAATTCAGCATGTCGCCGAAGGGCGAGTGCTGAAAGATATCCGCCGAGGTGAACTCCATGATTGGCGCCCAGTCGGATTTGATAGGCACGGGCGCAGGTGGTTCGGAGTCCGTGGCCGGGGAAGGATCCGGTAGTTTGGCAACACGGCTCTCATGAAAGGTAAGGTCGATATTCGCCTGGATCGCCGCTGAGGATACGGCCTCCGTGACGGGGTTGTTAAGTCTTGAGCTTGCGTTGGTTTTCCCCAAAGAGGAAGGGATAATGCAGCAGAGTAGCGTAAGTATTTCCCTCAGTTTTTGAGAACCAAGGTATCAATCCAGTAGGAGGCCACGTTCAAGTCCCTCGAACCTGCACAAAACGATAGCTACTCACAACCAACGCAATTAGGTGTTGTCAATCCCTTCACGGTCACTTATGAGAGTGAGATCTGATAGATATAATATTTTTGGTATAAAGATGCAAAGTAAAAAGTAAAAGCAAAGTAAAAAGAAAAGCAAGATTAAAGTGATGGAGATTTATATGATGAGAATAGACCTGGGGGCCATAGGTTTCACTAGTGGCTTCTCTCAAGAGCATAAGTATTCTACGGTGGGTGAACAAATTACTGTTGAGAAATTGACAGAATTGAGGATAGTTATGAGAATATCTAGGCATGATCATGTATATAGGCATCACGTCCGTGACAAGTAGACCGGAACGATTCTGCATCTACTACTATTACTCCACTCATCGACCGCTATCCAGCATGCATCTACAGTATTAAGTTAAAAACAGAGTAACGCCTTAATCAAGATGACATGATGTAGAGAGATAAATTCATGCAATATGAAATAAACCCCATCTTGTTATCCTCGATGGCAACGATGCAATACGTGCCTTGCTGCCCCTTCTGTCACTGGGAAAGGACACAGCAAGATCGAACCCAAATCTAAGTGAGGGAGTCCTGGATTAGGGGGTCTCCGGACTGCCGGACTATGTCCATTGGCCGGACTGTTAGACTATGAAGATACAAGATTGAAGATTTCGTCTCATGTCCGGATGGGACTCTACTTGGCGTGGAAGGCAAGCTAGGCAATACGAATATGGATATCTCCTCCTTTGTAACCAACCTTGTGTAACCCTAACCATCTCCGGTGTCTATATAAACCAAAGGGTTTTAGTCCGTAGGACAACAACCACAACATACAATCATACCATAGGCTAGCTTCTAGGGTTTAGCCTCTCTGATCTCGTGGTAGATCTACTCTTGTACTACCCATATCATCAATATTAATCAAGCAGGACGTAGGGTTTTACCTCCATCAAGAGGGCCCGAACCTGGGTAAAACATCGTGTCCCCTTGCTCCTGTTACCATCCGGCCTAGACGCACAGTTCGGGACCCCCTACCCAAGATCCGCCGGTTTTGACACCGACATTGGTGCTTTCATTGAGAGTTCCGCTGTGTCGTCGCCACATGGAAGGATGTCTCATCCCATCTTTAAAGACGGCACTATTGCTGAGGGAGCTTTGGCTATCGGCCAAACTCTCCGGCTAGGTGGTTTTTTTATGACCGCCTGTTCGGCTGCTGCGCCGATGATGACTTCTCGGGTCATCGAAAGCAATCTTCATGTCAACTCGGAACTCGCCGAGCAGTTAGATCCAATGGAGATCTCTTCCCTGAATGAGCTCTTGGATCGCATCGCCACCTTGGGAGTCGCTACAGACTATGATCAGATTGGGCCTAAACCTGATCTGAGATAGATCAACTCTCCCCAGGTCACCCATCATGTTGCAGTGGTGGAGGAACAATGCGGCAACCCTTCATCTATCTTAAGAACTAGCTATGTCCGGATTCCCAATCCCTCCAAGTCGGATACCCGCGGAGGGGAGGACGTCACTCAAGGCCTGAACCTAGAATCAGGCAGCGGGCTAGATTTATCGGAAAACATCCAAGAATCCAAACTTCCGAGTTCGGAAACTCCTTGGCCCCTGAATCTCAGATTAGGTGAGGATTCAGATTCAATTCCACCCACCCACCCAAACATACGCGATCTATCCCAAATTAGGCAAGAGCCCAAAGAAACAGTACACCATTACTGGGCCAGATTCCTCCTGGTCATGAACAGGATAAAGGACTGCCGCGAGGAAGACACAATTTCATTCTTCTGCAATAATTGCAGGGACAAGGGAATCCTCAACGCCATAAGTCACCGCGAAATTACACGCTTTGCCGATTTGGTGTCCATAGTACGAAAGTACTGTGCGATGGAAAGCGCCTGGAAAACCGAAATAAAATTTTGGGATAATCTGGCCCTAAATACAAACCTAGTCCGAAATAAAAGGGTGCATTATCACAATACACCTGGGTTAACTACCAAAAAGCAAAAGCCCTCTACGGGGCAAGGAACTGTACTGGAGGGATGGCTCAACGGACCCTGCAAAATTCATAGTACAGTGAATGCAATACCAACGCACAGCCTTAGAGCATGTTGGATACTCCGGCAGGTGGCCAAAAGTGGTGAGGATCTACTCCTCCCAAATACCACAGAGCACCATCCCGTGGACAACAATACGGTGGTAACGGTCTTTGAGACCTTCGCGTCAAATAATAGACGCAAGCGAACACTCCGCAGCATGGCCGAAATCTGCCACATAGCAGAAATAAATCCTTGGAGTGACACGGCTATTACCTTCAATGCCAGTGATGAACCCAAATTCCGAACAGCCCGAGCACCAGCCGCAGTGGTCCTCAGTCCAATCGTGGACGACTTTCGACTCACCAAGGTACTCATGGACGGCGGCAGCGGATTAAACCTCATCTATGAGGAAACTCTTCAAAAGATGGAAATAGACTGGAGCCGCATTGAGCAAAGTAGCACAACCTTTAGAGGAATCATCCCCAGTCGGGAAGCACGCTGTGCAGGGAAAATCACACTAGATGTGGTATTCGGCACGCCAGATAATTACAGGTCTGAAGAAATTACATTCCAAGTGGCCCCGTTCAGCAGCGGATACCATGCTCTATTAGGGCGGGAGGCGTTTACAATCTTCCAAGCCATACCCCATTAAGGTTACATGAAGCTCAAAATGCCTGGGCCCAACGGAATCATCACTCTTGCTAGTGATCCGGACATAGCACTCCACGCCGAAAATAAGATAGCTGCACTGGCCCTTGAGGCACTATCCGAAGCCCTAGCGGCCGAGGAACTAACTGCGCTGCGCAACACGGTGAACAGGGACAACATGATACTTGATAAAAGATCCAATCCCGCATCCTTTAAACCGGCGGACGAAATAGTCAAATTCCAAGTCCATCCAACGGACCCTACAAAAACAACTTCCATTGGGGCAAAATTAAACCCTGATGTTGACACCGCACTGCGAGAGTTCCTACGCGAGAACTGGGACATTTTTTCCTGGCACCCTTCAGACATGCCAGGAATCCCACGCAGGCTGGCTGTGCACAGCCTAAATATCCTAAAAGGATTTCAGCCAGTCAAGCAGGCTCTTCGACGTTTCTCCGAACCTAAGAGATAAGCCGTGGGAGAGGAACTAGCCAAGCTATTGGAGGCCGGATTCATCAGAGACATAAAACATCTGGACTGGCTAGCAAACCTGGTGATGGTACCAAAGAAGGACAATCCTGGCGCTTGTGCGTTGATTTTAAGGACCTTAACAAGGCCTGCCCAAAGGATCCCTTCCCCCTCCCCAGCATCGATCAAATCATCGATGCTACCGCAGGACACGATTCATTGTGTTTCCTCGACGCATACTCCGGCTACCATCAAATTAAAATGGCAGAGTAGACCAAGCCGCAACGGCATTCATCACACCATACGGCCCATTCTGATTCAACACAATGCCCTTCGGGCTCAAAAACGCCGACGCAACATATCAGCGCATGATTCAGACATGTTTGGCAAACCAGATCGGCAAAACAGTGGAGGCATACGTAGATGACGTGGTCGTTAAAACCAAGCATGTGGAAACTCTAGTAGACGACTTGAGGCTCACATTCGACAACCTACGAACATATGACATCAAGCTCAATCCAGAAAAATGCGTTTTCGGCGTACCAGTGGGAAAGCTCCTGGGATTCATTGTCTCCAGTAGAGATATTGAAGCTAATCCGGCCAAAATCCGAGCGTTGTCACAGTTGGCTACCCCAACAGACCTCAAACAAATAAAAAAATTGACTGGATGCGTGGCGGGTCTAAGTCGCTTTATCTCCTGCTTGGGAGGGCATTACCCCTTGATCGCCTCCTCCGGCGCACCGAACACTTCGAGTGGACGGATGCCGCCACGGCCGTACTCAACAAAATAAAAGACATATTGGCAACAAACCTAGTCCTGGCCGCACCAAACATTGGCGAACCAATGCTACTATACACTGCGGCAACTCATCAAGTAGTAAGCGCAGTGCTCGTCGTCGAGCGAGAAGTGGACGGACACAAATTACCCCTTCAAAAGTCGGTTTACTATGTGTCCACTGTCCTTACTCCATGCAAATCACGGTACCCAAATTATCAAAAGATAGTGTACGCGGTATTTATGGCATCCCGGAAGCTGCGACACTACTTTCAAGAGTGTTCAATAATGGTAGCCTCGGAAGTACCACTTAACGATATTATAAACAACCGCGACGCGATGGGCCGGATTGCCAAATGGGCCATTGAGCTCCTCCCGTTCGACAAAACTTAGAAGTCACGGCGAGCTATTAAGTCGCAAGTTTTGGCTGACTTCGTCGCTGAGTGGACGGAAGCCGAACTCCCTAAAGAGTACGGCACATATTCAAACTGGATCATGCACTTCGACGGCTCCAAAATGTTGGCTGGTCTAGGGGCTGGCGTCGTTTTGACGTCCCCAATAGGAGATACAGTTCAATACATACTACAGATAATGTATACAGACTCCAACAACGCAGCCGAATATGAGGCCCTTCTACATGGTCTCCGGATGGCAGTATCCATGGGCATTCAACGCCTAGAGGTGCGCGGGGATTCGAACCTCACGATATCCCAAATAAATGGGGACTTTGATGCCAAGGATCCGAAAATGGCAGCTTATCGCAATGCCATCTTAAAAATGTCAGCACGGTTCGAGGGGCTCGAATTTCACCATGTGGCTCGGGGAAACAATGAGGCGGCGGATATCCTAGCCTGCATCAGCGCAAAACGCGACGCGGTCCCTCCCAACATATTTCTGGAAAGGCTCTTCAAGCCATCCGTAGAATGGGAAGGGGACACCGGTAACAACAGTCCGGACCCGGCCAAAATACCTGATACCGAACTCTCTGACACAATCGGAGGCTCCGCCACCGAAATAACACATTCAGCCCACAAAATAATGGCCATTATTGCCCCATGGACAGAACCATTCCTGGCCTACCTAACTAGACAGGAACTTCCGGAGGACCAAAATGAGGCACGCTGCACAGTGCGGCGATCCAAGGCCTACAGGGTCCATGAGGAGAATTGTACAAAAAAAGCTCTACTGGACTACTTCAAAGGTGCATCTCCGAAGAGGAAGGGCGGAACCTTTTGGCAGAAATTCACGCCGGACTCGGCGGTCATCACGCCGCAGCCCGAGCTCTTGTAAGCAAGGCCTTCCGTATAGGATTCTATTGGCCAACGGCCCGGGCAGATGCACAGGACTTGGTCCAACGTTGCGCCGGTTGCCAGCTCTTTGCAAATCAAAGCCACATGCCACCCACCGCCCTCCAAAAATCCCCATTACATGGCCCTTCGCAATCTGGGGGCTTGACATGGTTGGACCCTTTAAAGGGGTAACCCATAAGAAAAAAATTCTTATTGGTCATGGTGGATAAATTCACCAAATGGATAGAGGCTAATCCGGTTAAAAGAGCCGAATCCGGACCGGTGATAGATTTCATATCCGGGGTTGTACACCGTTACGGCGTCCCCCACAGCATCATCGCTGATAACGGCACGAACTTCACGGCCGACGAGGTAGAACTCTGGTGTAGCAAAATGGGCATCAAGCTCGATTATGCTTCAGTCTATGACCCACAAACCAACGGTCAAGTCGAACGAGCAAATGGTCTTATAATGAGCGGCATTAAACCCAGGTTAGTGCGCTCCTTAACGGAGTCTGACACGCACTGGGTAGAGGAGCTCGACTCCGTACTCTGGGGGCTGCGGACCACGCCGAATCGTAGTACCGGATATACACCGTTTTTTATGGTGTACGGAGCAGAGGCAGTCCTGCCCTATGACATAATTCATGACTCACCTCGAGTGTGCATGTACGAAGAAAGAGAAGCCGAGCTTGATCGGCAGGACAATCTGGACACCTTGGAGGAAGAGCGCAACGTAGCCAAAGCCCGTTTCGCATTTTACCACCAACAGGCTCGCAGATACCAAAGCAGAGAAGTACGGGCCAAAACTTATAACGTTGGCGAACTAGTTCTACGACTGCCGGATAAGAAAAAGAACAAGCTCGAGCCCAAAAGGGAAGGTCCCTTCATTGTCGACCAAGTTCTGACCGGTGGAGCATACCGACTACGGGATGCATCGACTAGTCGACTCGAGCCGAACCCATGGAACGCAGCCAGGCTTCGAAGATTCTACGCCTAGCACCGGATTCTATGTTAGTCCCCTCCCTTTGTCCATTTTCTGCATATGCATCATCTGTCTTTTTTCCCTTTCTTTCTTTTATTTCTCTAGGCCTTCAAGGGTCAGCTTGTGCCTAACTCATACATTATAGATGTGCTAGCCGCACTCTTCATACCTGGGGGCTTCTTTCATAGAAGCTTAAATAATTTACCTGGGCCTCACGCCCAACACATGTGTTATACTTCCGCATGTACCTTTTTTCACCATTATATGCATTGATATGACTTAAGTTTTGGCCAAGCTGGGTTGCCTGGCTCTTGTCTTTATGCCCTACGTTCCCGTTAATTCGGCTAGGGCATAAGGGTTGCACCTCTGCGATTGTTACCGCCAGGTCAGCCAGACGTGTACCTCAGACTGGGTGAAGTCGAAAGCTAGCGTTCTTAAGGGAATATTCGGTCATTGAACAAAAGATGACTTTTATTTATTATCCATATCTGCCCCCAGATGCTTTTTCTGCGCTTCTTGTCGCAGTCCGGACATGCACTTTAGCGCATGCTAACCCAGGGAAAGGAACCCTTGACGGAACTATTCTCCCTGGAAGATGTTTCTTACTACCCATGTAATATAACATAACTAGTTGGGCACTTGTCTGGTAAAGCACTAATGACCCCTACGCCTGGTCTCCACGTGTGCCCTGGTTCTTACATAACCGAGAGGGTATTCGGATACACTCCGGACCGTCGGGTCCCGTGGTCGAAGCGAAAAGGTCCGCCACGACAAACGATCTACAATCCGGGTAGAAGGCATTATACATGTCACTTTAAAATTACATAGTCAATTTGACTGGTTGAATTCCTCTTCAATACCATCCAAAAGGCTGTCTAGTCTACAGTCTTGTTGGGAATACTTTGTGGCCAATTCTACTTGACCGTACACTAAGCTCACAGGGATCTCCTTCCCATCGGGCCCCACAGGTCCGACTTCGGCCATGTGGTTCGGGTTAGCCTTCGTGTATCGTGTCTTCACCATTGCCCAGGCTTCCCTGGCGCCCTAACGGCAGGCTGATATCTTCCATAATCAGAAGTGATATCTTCGGGTATGGCGAGGATGGCCACAAGGCCTGGGCGATGCCTTGCATCACCTGCCGAACTCGTTCGTGCAGCTGTGAGAGCTCGGGAAGAAGGTCACCCGTTGAATCGGGCATTTCCTCGGCAGGACGACCTGTTAGCATACCTACAGACATAACTCTGTCAGCCAGCTTCCTCGCCGAACACTTTTTCAAAGTTCGTTCAAGCACTTACTAAATATGCCGCGTCGAAGCCGCCGATTTTCCTTAACAGAGTCCGACAGTTGGGCGCAAACATCTTATAGTTCCACACCCAGCTTGGTGTTGGCATCTTGGAGATCATTTTTCTCCTGCCTCACCCTCGTAAGCATGTTCTCACCGGCCTTCAGCTGGCGTTGGAGTTGTTTCTTATCCGGATTTACTCCAGTGTCATCTGCAATTTTATTGTCAGATCTGCATACAGGCCACATTCTATATGATACTTATCATTTGAAGGATATTTTACTAGAGGGGGTCTATTTGGGCTCCCCTTCTGCGGCCAGTGCGGCCTGAAGTTGGGCTTTGCACTCTTTCAGCTCCTAGGATAGTTGAGTATTCTTTTCTGTAAGAACCTGCATAACAAATGATCCTTAAATTAGTTGTCCTAACTGTTTCAAGTCTCAGGGGCTACTGATATATATAATCACCTAATTTTCTCACCCGTATGTCTTTTACATACTGCTCCGTGGCTCTGGCTAGACCATTTTGAGCGGCACGGAGGTGCGCGTCTCCCGAGTTGAAGGCATCCAATGCCTCTTGGGAGAAACAAGCGTCACGAAGAACAGTCCGGCGACGCCTGTGGTTCATGGCACTTTCCACCTTGGAATGGGTGGCGGACAGTTTATCCACATCCTCTGTCGGAGGAGCACCCGGCGCACGCCTCATATTCATTCCCACCTCTGAATTCGGCCTTGGAGCCTGGCTTGTGGAGGCGCGATTGGTAGCCTCTCCGGGTATAGTCCGGCGAGTGCTCTTTTTCCTGAAAAGAAGGCATGGGCGTTAATATGGCTCTGAGAATAATGTCTTGCAATAAATACGGTGCGCCGTACCGCTGCGCCGGTGTCTCAATCCGGACTGCGGGTCTTTTCAGCCTGCCTGGCCTCGCGGCCCCTTGTTGGCCAGTCACCGCAGGCTCGGCCTTCTGCCTCGAGGACCTCCCCTGCAAAACACGGCTGTTATACGGCGATCAAAAACACGCAAGGACGGATCCATTTTTGAAGTGCTGGGACTTCGGTCTCAGTCACCTGTGAGGCTGGAACTAGCCCAGGGTAATCGGCCGTAATGGCCACCAAGGCATTATCATTGCTCGATTGGTAAAACACCCCATCGATCAGCTCCACAGATATGTCCGGATCCTCTTGGGAGGCCGGGTCGAGGGACCGTCCAGGGTCCTTGGGTTGTGGAGGGGGGTTGTTTATCTCCCTTACAGCCTGGCGTAGTTCCTGCGTAGAAATCGCTAGACTGAGTACTTAACTGCGGAAATATGAAACGGATGGGCGAGAAAAAGTCTCCGCTTACCGAGCTCGGAGGATTGTACATAGAAAATCCGCCCTGCGGGTTGACACGAACGAATTCCTCCTGTTCTCCCTTGTATAAAGTGGATATGTCTTTATTAGATCGCCAACCGATCCCGGCCCTTGACGGCCGTAGCGGGTGGCGTCATCCTCCCCGTTGAAATCCCACATGGGGTGGCCTCTATACTGAAGCGGCTGCACCCCCTGCATGATACATATGGCCATGACCTCGATCATAGTCAATCTGGATCGAGCTAAAAAACTTATCCGGCTCATCAGGTAAAGAATGTCCCTGTCGTCTTCCTCCAGGGAGCTCCGTGGACGCCAGCTCCTCGAGCCCAAAGGGGCGTTGTCAAACTCAGGAAGGCCGATCCGAATAGAATCCGGGAGGGGGACGTCTTCTATATAAAACCATTCTGAAGGTCAGTCTTTGGACGTCTTCTTTGGGGTTCCGGATAGGTATCCGGTCCCGACAATACGCCACACTTCGGCTCCGCCCACTTGATATATTGACCCCTTCTAAGAATGGGGCACAAGGTAGAACAGCTTCTTCCACAGAGCGAAATGAGCCTCACAGCCCAAGAACAACTCGCAAAATGATACGAATCCCGCGATATGCAGCATGGAGGCACGCGTAAGGTTGTGCAACTGGAGGCCGTAGAACTCCAGGAGCCCCCGGAGAAACGAATGAATTGGGAATTCGAGACCTCCTACCAAATAAGGGACAATGTCGGTGTCAAAACCGGCGGATCTCGGGTAGGGGGTCCCGAACTGTGCGTCTAGGCCGGATGGTAACAGGAGGCAGGGGACATGATGTTTTACCCAGGTTCGGGCCCTCTTGATGGAGGTAAAACCCTACGTCCTGCTTGATTAACATTGATGATATGGGTAGTACAAGAGTAGATCTACCACGAGATCAGAGAGGCTAAACCCTAGAAGCCAGCCTATGGTATGATTGTATGTTGTGATTGTTGTCCTACGGACTAAAACCCTTCGGTTTATATAGACACCGGAGAGGGTTAGGGTTACACGAGTTTGGTTTACAAAGGAGGGGATATCCATATACGTATTGCCTAGCTTGCCTTCCACGCCAAGTAGAGTCCCATCCGGACACGAAACGAAGTCTTCAATCTTGTATCTTCTTAGTCTAACAGTCCGGCCAATGGGGATAGCCCGGCTGTCCGGAGACACCCTAATCCAGGACTCCCTCAGTAGCCCGTGAACTAGGCTTCAATGACGATGAGTCCGGTGCGCAGTATTGTCTTCGGCATTGCAAGGAGGGTTCCTTCTCCGAATACATCAGAAGAATTTGAATAGGAGGATAGTGTCCGACCCTGCAAAATAAGTTCCACGTACCACCATAGAGAGAATAATATTTTCGCAGATCTAATTTGCTGGCTTGTTTTGGCAGCATGATGTTGTGTCATTCGCCCGGTGATTATTCGAACCGTTTCTTTTAACCAGCCCCGCACATAACACGAGGCAGTTTTTGAACACATCTTGTCAAAGCTGAGATCGTGTCCCCTTATTACGGGATTCTCATCAATACGGGCGTGGGTAACCCAACCGCGCCATCAATTGCGGCGCTTGGGAGATAAGCGAGTTTCACCAGGCAAGTGGGGACGCTTAGTTTCGTCCGCCCATATAAAGGGATAAGGATTCACCTTTCTATCCACGCCTTCTTCCTCCTTTGCTCCTCCGCGTCAACCTTCTTCAACCACATCCGGAGCGGGAGGCAAGTGGATGGTCTCCTCCATCATGGAGGGAGACATCAAGAAACTGAGGAGAGCCGGAAACCTACCCGACGACATCGCGCACCAGCTCCCCGATGAGGGGCAGCTCATCCCCACCCCCAGGCCCCATGAGAGGGTAGTATTCCTCACCCATTTCCTCCATGGACTAGGATTCCCTCTCCATCCCTTCATCCAGGGGCTCATGTTTTATTACGGCTTGGATTTCCACGATCTGGCCCCGAACTTCATCCTCAACATCTCAGCGTTTATCGTCATGCGGGAGGCCTTCCTCCGCATCAAGTCCCACTTCGTCTTATGGCTGAACACCTTCAATGTCAAGCCGAAGGTGGTGGGCGGCCGCCAGGTGGAGTGCGGAGGGGCCATGGTGGGCAAGATGCCCAACATAACATGGCTCGAGGGCTCCTTTGTGGAAACCATAAAGGGGTGGCAATCGGGGTGGTTCTATATCACCGAGCCGCGCGACCCTGCATGGGCAACGGCCCCCGAGTTCCAATCTAGCATCCCCACGCGGCTCACCTCCTGGAAAGAGAAGGGCCTGTCCTGGGGTAATTCGAAATAGCTGACCGGACTCCAAACATGTATTCAAAACATGGTGGACAAGAAGCTCAAGCTTGTCAACATAGTCCAAGTCATGCTCATCCACCGAATACTCCCGTGCCAACAACGGGAGTTCAACTTGTGGGAGTTCAACCCGGCGCAGCACCGAACTCTGAACAGGCTCTTCGACACGACTCATGAAGATGCCTGGAGGGTGCTGTTCAAAAGTGCCGAGGTCCTCCCCCTATTACGGAGGATCGCGGATTTAGCGCGAAGCGCCAAGCCAGTGCGGTAAGCTGCTCTACCTTTCACAGGATACTTATTTTTTCATATAGATTGGCTCTATGCGGGATCTAAACTCCCGTACCTTTGACAGGACTGGCAGAAGATGGCCGGACAGATCGACTGTCCGGCTCCTTTGCCCGAAGGCCCTGCAGACGCTCTTCTGGAGAAGATGTTGACTCTGGCCCTTTATAAGGTGCCGGAGAAGACCAAGAACGCCAAGGGAACTCGAAAGAGTTCCCGACGCCAGGCGTCGTCGGACTCACCGTCCGTTGACTCTGCAGCGCACTCTTCCCCCGAAGGCGAGGAAGAAGAAGAAGCAGATGCTACCCCACCGACTGGGGGAGACAAGAAAAGGAAGGCCACCCCAACTGGGGAGGCCGGAGGGTCCAATAAGGGAAGGACTCTCCTTCCGGACAGCTCCACCGCCGCCGACGAAGGCGAAGACGAGTGGTTGCCTAGGGCCAAGCCCTTGGGGAGACCGTAAGTATTCGGATACCAAAGTAACCCATAGGATCCCTTTCTCGCACTGTTTTCCCTAACGCCGTACACAATTATGCAGGCCGCCCCGAGCCAGTATCGATGTATCGTCGGACGGCTCCTTGGGCTTGTCGAACATGGATAGCGATCCAGTCCCGACCGCCACCTCCCCTCATCCTGCCGACGACGCCGAGGTGTTGTCTCAAGAGGCACCGGATCGAGGGGAGACAGTCCCGAAGGTGCCTCAAGGCGACCTTCCGGACTCTCGGAGCCGAGGGGACGGGGCCCCCGAGAGCTCCGAGTTCGGCCCTCAGCCGAACACAGCGCCGGACCCTCCAGCAGTTCCGGGCTCGGGCAGGTGGCCTCCTTCTAAGAGGGGCAAGACGCCTGTGCCAGTGACCTCTGTCCGTCCAGAGGCGCCAGACAATCTGCTGGAAGCGCTTCGCAGCGCTTCCATCGACAAGGAGCATCGCACTATCATGAGTGCGGTGATCCAGAAGGTTCAGTCCGCCAAGAGCGGATTGACTGAAGCCTGTGCCAGCCTTCTAACATGCTTCGAGGTAAGTATTTTAAAATGTGGTAGAGATATTACCGCATAGACAGTAGCCCGTGATGCTTTGTTCAGTGTTCACAAAGAAAAGCCGAACAAAGGATCAAATAATATCGCAGGAGTCTAATATAGGTGTGTCAATATGCGTATGCAGGCTTCGCTGCTGGCGTCCGCCGCGCTGACTGCGGAGGTCGCCGTACTGAAGCAGGACCTCGAGGGGTCTAGGAAAGAGCTCGGCCTTGCCAAGAGGCAGCTCCAGGAGAACAAGGGTGAGCAATACCCCGTCTATAGATGTGTAAAAAAGGACGCGATTGCAAAATGACAGGATTATCGTATGTTTGTCAGGGGCCACGACCGAGGTGGCGACCCTAAAGCAAGTGCTAACCAAGGCCAAAGATACAGCGGCCAAGGAGCGCACCGAGCGAGAGAAGCATGAGGCTCGGGTGGGCGAGGTGCAACAAGAGCTCCAGGCTCTCGTGACAAAGCACGAGGCGTTGGCGCTTGACTCGAAGACGCGAGAGTCTGAGCTTTCCGCGCCCCTTGAGAGCGCAAAGAGTGCCAAGGCCGAGGCCCAGAAGGCCCTCCAGGAGATCGACGCAATGAAGAAGATAGCGGCGGGTAATCCTTTCTATATGCAAAGCAAGCATGTAAAAGTAAATTACCGATTACTTACCCGGATCCGGAGCTCTTCAGGAGCATTCGCAGATTTGCCCCGCAGTGTGTCTGATGCCGCACAATTTTACCAGGCCGAGGACAGAAGCTCGACGGAGAAGCTGTTCTGGTCTCAGTATGCTGAGGCCGAACATCCGGTGCTGATGAGCGACCAGCTGAAGCAGATGGTCGAGCTACATAAGGCATCTGATCAGGCCACGAAGAGCTTTATAGTCCGGCTGTGGCCTAGTGACGCCCTTCCGAACAGCTTCTTCGGCCTAGTGAGGCGGCTTGTGGATGCCTGCCCACGGCTGGAAGTCATCAAGCGATCCATCTGCATTGAAGGTGCACGCCGGGCTTTCGCCCATGTGAAGTTGCAGTGGGTCGAGCTAGACACCGTGAAGCTGATCAAGGAGGGGCCGCCAGAGGGCAAGGAGCACCGCCACCCCGTGATGTACTACGAGGGTGTTCTGCCGGGTGCCCGTCTCATCGCGGATGAGTGCCCAAAAGATGTAATATTTGAATGAGACTTGCTCGTGTGATCCTGTATGATGAAAACTTGTTTCATATGCGCTATGCAACGCTTGTTTGAATTTAAAATATTACCTTCTGTTTTGCTGTTTATCCAATCTGAGAGATGGCTAGTCCTCGGCTTCTGCCCCCATGCCACGAGTGCTGGGGTGTTCGGGATAAACCTGAGCACTCTTGTTCCCATATTTGTGTCCTTGAGGGAGGTGCTCAGCATAACGAACAAGGCAACCGGACTAATAATGCTTTATCACTCTCACTTAGTCATAGAATTCTATAATTTTAAATTTCAGCGAAGCCCCTGGTATTCAGAAGGCCCAATTCAGGGCGCGATACATGCCTGTAAGCCGGACATGGCCGGCCCCTCACCCTAAGCGGCATAAAACTTTAGGGACTCGAAAAACCTCGCCGAACAGCGACCAGTCTCTCGCCTTATCATGACAGTCAGTTTTAGCTTTCTCTACTGAGGTGCTAAGCCCGGCAGAACCGGGGCACAATCGCAGTAGTTCTCCTAGCGCTACCTTAGCCGATAGAGCGGAACATAAGGTACCAAAACATAGGAGCCGAGCAAACCCAACATTTGACCCAAGACATGATTCGGAGCTGATGCATATAATGCTATAAGTTTGGGGTGCCGCACTTGTGAAAGTGTTCGGACTTTTCACACCGCATTGCGGGGTACGTAAGCCCCTGGTGTATTGGTCGTACCAGAGTGTACGGTTGCAAGGCGTCATTAATGAACACACACACACACACACACACATATATATATATATATATAACAAGAATGCAATAATAGTTGTAATTTCATGCATTGTTTATCAAAAAATTGCGATAAAGCAGAGTGATACAGATAGTGCGATAAGCAAAAGGTAGGACTATGTCCCTTCCAATGGCAAGCTGAGGAATTAAATTGAATATTTCACTCATTACTGTAATCAAGCTGGGAATTCCGTGGTATAACGTAGTTGTCTGCCTCCTTGGTTGCTGTATCATGTGTTCGGCAATAGTGCTGCCGGACAGTGTTTCCAGAGATAAAGGTCCTGAAAGAAAAAGAAAAATAACCAAACGCGAAGCCCCTAGTGTGGTTCAGGCCGCGTTTTGGGGCGTGCTGCAGTTGTGCCCCCCTCCCCACGTGTGCCCATGGTATTTTTAATGCATAATTATGTACGTGCAGCACGAATATCGCCGTTGGGCTGGGATTGGGGTGGCCGCCGTATTGCTACACAAGCTCAGATCGCGCCAGGCGGTCTATTTGCCGATTGCCCCGAGCGCGCTTGAAGGTGTCCGGGCTTTGAAGCGCCGAACTGGTTGATTTCCTTGAGAGGCTGCTTTGCGCTTCTGCTGCGAGGACCGTGGTGTGCTCCTCAGTTCGGAGAGAGCGCTCTGTGTTTCCATTGACTGTAATAACTCCGCGAGGTCCTGGCATCTTGAGCTTGAGGTATGCATAATGCGGTACCGCATTGAATCTAGCAAATGCGGTTCCCCCGAGCAGCGCATGATAACCACTGCGAAACGGGACTATATCGAAGATTAACTCTTCGCTTCGGAAGTTACCCGGTGATCCAAAGACCACTTCCAGTGTAATTGAGCCTGTGCAATGAGCCTTTACACCTGGAATGACGCCCTTAAAGGTCGTTTTTGTGGGTATGATCCTTGAGGGGTCTATACCCATTTTGCACACCGTGTCCTGATAAAGCAGGTCCAGGCTGCTGCCGCCGTCCATAAAGACTCAAGTGAGGTGAAATCCGTCGATGATTGGGTCTAGGACTAGTGTGGCAAATCTGCCATGACGGATACTAGTGGGGTGGTCCCTGCGATCGAAGGTAATCAGACAGGAGGACCAAGGGTTGAACTTTGGGGCGACTGGCTCCAACACATATATGTCCCTGAGCGCACGCTTCCGCGCCCTCTTGGGGATATAGGTTGCGTATATCTTGTTCACCGTCCGCACTTGCGGGGGAAACCTCTTCTGTCCTCCAATGTGCGGCTACCGGGGCTCCTCCTCGTCATCGCTATGCTGCCCCTTGTCCTTGTTTTAGGCAATTAACTTGCCGGCCTTCTTGAACACCCAACAATCCCTGTTGGTGTGATTGGCTGGCTTGTCTGGGGTGCCGTGTATTTGACATGAGCGATCGAGTATACGGTCCAAGCTGGACGGACCCGGCGTACTTTGTTTCAATGCCTTTTTCCGCTGACCTGGTTTAGAGCCTTTGAATCCGGCATTGACTGCCGTATCCTCAGTATTTTTCACTGTTAATGCGGTGCTTATGCTTGTTACGACGTGACCTGCTATTGCCGTCCTTGGTATCTGAGGTACCATTGTTCTTTTATATGTTATTACTGCGAGCCAGCCAGCTGTCTTCTCCCGCACAAAAGCGGGTCATGAGCGTCGTGAGAGCTGCCATAGATTTCGGCTTTTCCTGACCAAGGTGCCGGGCTAGCCACTCGTCTCGGATGTTGTGCTTGAAAGCCGCTAAGGCCTCCGCATTTGGACAGTCGACGATTTGATTTTTCTTTGTAAGGAACCGAGTCCAGAATTGCCTGGTCGACTCTTCTGGCTGCTGAATTATGTGGCTCAAATCATCGGCGTCTGGTGGTCGCACATAAGTGCCTTGAAAGTTGTCGAGGAATGCGGCTTCCAGGTCTTCCCAACAGCTAATGGAGTCCACTGGCAAGCTGTTAAGGCAATGCCTCGCTGGTCCTTTGAGCTTTAGTGGGAGGTATTTGATGGCGTGTAAGTCATCACCACGGGCCAGGTGGATATGGAGGAGGAAGTCCTCAATCCATACTGCGAGATCTGTTGTGCCGTCGTATGATTCAATATTTACAGGTTTGAAACCTTCTAGGAATTGATGTTCCAATAGTTCGTCTGTGAAGCATAAGGGGTGTGCAGCGCCTCTGTATTGGGCTATATCGTGATGCATCTCGAATGGGTCTTGCCCACTGTGTTCGGCCCGGCCGGATTTGCTTTTATTGTATCCGGCGTGACGTTTGTCGTATCACAGAGTGGTGCCCCCTCGTGATCTGTAGATCGATCTTGTATGCTTTTCCTTGTCCTCCAATATGTCTCGCAGGTCTGGCGTATCTCCACATGCCTTTTTATTTGAATGGCATTGGGGTGGAGGCTGAGCTTTTCGCTGGAATGCCTCTCTATTGCGGCCACGAGGTGGCCGATCAGCCGTATCATACGCTTCTTCCTCCAGTCGGGGTAGTAACCCGCGTCTTGGGTAACTCTTGGAGGGGCACTCGAGTTTATATTCCTCGGCCGCGAGGACTTCTGTCCATCTGTCAGCTAGCAGATCTTGATCAGCTTGAAGCTGCTGCTGCTTTTTCTTCAGGCTATTTGCCGTGGCCATGAGCCGGCGCTTGAAGCGCTCTTGTTTGACGGGATCCTCTGGTACGGCGAATTCATCGCCGCCGAGGCTTGCCTCATCTTCGGAGGGAGGCATGTGATTGTCATCCTCCTCCTCTCCGTTTGTCGCTCTCTCAGGAGAGCTGGCTCCTCCATCCTCCTGCTCTAAATCTTGCTGGAGGGGTTTGTTCTTGTCTTCGGCACTATCCGGAGTGTTATTATCTCCTGTGCCGGTATCACCACTTTTGCTTTTGCGGGACATAGAGCGGCGCCGCTGACGTCGGCGTTTGGGTTGCTTCTTGGAGGGGTCATCCTCTGCTATCCCGTCGCCATTGCCTTCTTTGGGTGTATCCACCATGTATATGTCATATGACGAGGTGGCTTTCCAGTGCCCTATAGGTGCTGGTTCATGTTCGTCTCCTACATCGTCGTCCATACCGTCGATGTCTTCGGAGTCGAAGTCGAGCATGTCGGTTAAATCATCGACAGTGGCTACGAAGTGGGTGGTGGGTGGGCGTCGAATTTCTTTGTCGTCCGCATCCCAATCCTGTTGGCCATAATCCGGCCAGGGCTCTCCTGACAAAGAGAGAGACCTTAGTGAATTCAGAATATTGCCGAAGGGCGAGTGCTAAAAGATATCCGCGGCGGTGAATTCCATGATTGGCGCCCAATCGGATTCGATTGGCAGGGGCACGGATGGTTCGGAGTCTGGAAAAGAGTCCGGCACCTTGGAGTCACGGGCTGCGCAGAGGGTTAGGTTGGTACTCGGCTCGATCGCCGTTGAGACTACAGCCCCTGAGGCGGTGTCTAACCACCCATCCTCGACTGGCGCAGTTGGCTCCAAGCTAAGGGTCGGAGCTGATGCGGGTGCAGCCTATGGTGTACTGTTCGGCGGCAGAGCTAGGTCATACCCATCGCAACAGTGCGGCGCGCCCAGCTGTGGCTCGAATCCATTGAAGATCAATTCTCCGTGGATATCGGCCGTGTAGTTCAAACTTCCAAATCTGACCTGATGGCCAGGGGTGTAGCTTTCAATCTGCTCTAGATGGCCAAGCGAATTAGCCCGTAGTGCAAAGCCGCCGAATACGAAGATCTGTCCGGGGAGAAAAGTCTCACCCTGGACCGCATCGCTATTGATGATAGTTGGAGCCATCAAGCTTAACGGCGATGACACAGAGGAACTCTCAATGAAAGCACCAATATCGGTGTCAAAACCGGCGGATCTCGGGTAGGGGGTCCCGAACTGTGCGTCTAAGGTGGATGGTAATAGGAGGCAGGGGAAACGATGTTTTACCCAGGTTCAGGCCCTCTTGATGGTGGTAAAACCCTACGTCCTGCTTGATTAATATTGATGATATGCGTAGTACAACAGCAGATCAACCACGAGATCAGAGAGGCTAAACCCTAGAAGCTATCCTATGGTATGATTGTATGTTGTTATTGTTTTCCTACGGACTAAAACCCTTCGGTTTATATATACACCGGAGAGGGTTAGGGTTACACAATGTCGGTTTACAAAGGAGGGGATATCCATATACGTATTGCCTAGCTTGCCTTCCACGCCAAGTAGAGTCCCATCCGGACACGAGACGAAGTCTTCAATCTTGTATCTTCTTCGTCTAACAGTCCGGCTGTCCGGAGACCCCCTAATCTAGGACTCCCTCAGAAAAGGCATACCCGCTCTCCCTTGGAGGGATTGGGAAGACTCTCCGCTTGCTCTCTGCCATTATAGGTGGCGAGCCCGGCTCGAATCGGGACCATGTACGCTGGGGGAAGAAATCCCTTGGTCTGATGCATCACTAACTTGCTGTGCGGGATGGAACATCTCTCCCAATCTCCAGGCTTGGAGCTAGGGGAGCGAGAGGAGGAGGTGCGTCGACCGGCCATGATGGAATGGATCTCTGTCAGGTGCGCTCCGATGAAGGCTCCCAAGGGAGGATGGTGTGATTTGGATCTGAATCCTCGTCATTTTAATAGGCGGCTCATTCACACAGCTAGGGGGGTAAATGTGAAAACACCCTGGCTCTTCACATTCGCTCGACACATGGAAAGTGGCCATTATTGGGCTGGAGGCCAAGGAGTGCAACATTCACAAGAGACCGGACACTATTTCGACAGGTACACAGAATTTGGAGGGGAACCCGCCTTGCAATGCCGAAGACAATACTGCGGGCCGGACTCATCGTCATTGAAGCCTGGTTCGGGGGCTAGTCAGGGAGTCCTGGATTAGGGGGTCTTAGGACTGCTGGACTATGTCCATTGGCTGGACTGTTAGACTATGAAGATACAGGATTGAAGATTTTGTCTCGTGTCCGGATGGGACTCTACTTGGCGTGGAAGGCAAGCTAGGCAATACGAATATGGATATCTCCTCCTTTGTAACCGACCTTGTGTAACCCTAACCCTCTCCGGTGTCTATATAAACCGAAGGGTTTTAGTCCGTAGGACAACAACCACAACATACAATCATACCATAGGCTAGCTTCTAGGGTTTAGCCTCTCTGATCTCGTGGTAGATCTACTCTTTGTCGGGACCCCGATCCTAAGTCACACCGATCTAGCATGTAACCCTTCATATCACTTTGCGGCCTCACGCACGGTATTCCCACGGGTGCCACCTTACCTGGCCCGGGACCGTTTGCGCCTTTTGGCTCACGTATATGATAGTGCCGCTAGCATCCATATGACAGAGAACCCGGCCCGACATGACTAGTCGTGAACCCAAAGTGGCACTAACTTGCAGGGACAGGCATCCATGAATCAACCACGAGCATGTCGGTCAACAGCGTATGAATCCGGCTGTAGCACTGGGCTAACAGGACTCCGGGAACCCGGGCTGTAGCAGGCTATGCAGGACTCCGGATGTCACCAGGTGACATTTCCCTGAAGGGATAGACACATGAACGAAGTGAATCACATGCCGGCCAGTCAAGTGTTCCGAAGCAGTAGTGCTGGGCTAGCAGGACTCCGGTGAACCGGGCTGTAGCGGACTACTATGGCTCATGGAAGCACAAGACTACATTTCCCCATAAGAGAGGCTACCAGAGGTAAACAACTAGGTTGTCGGATCCCACACATAGCAATACACGTTACACGTACGCATAACATGCAATTATGTGCTATACAATATGGCATCACAACATAACTCAACCTCATATAGATAAAAGCCCAGAAGAGCCACATAGCATTCAATACAAACAGGGGTCTCATGACCTATCATTCAGAGCATACAAGCAACAGAAGCATTACATGTCTGAGTACAGACAACTACAAAAGGAAAAGACTAAGAAGCCTAACTAAACATGACCCTCCCAAGGGTACAAGATCGTAGTTGGGATACAAGCTACTCGTCGAAGTCACTAGTGTAACCAACTGCAAAACATAAATAAGCAAACATGAGTACAAAGGTACTCAGCAAGACTTACATCAGAGCTATCTACATATGCAACATTATCAACAAAGGGGGTGGTGGAGTTTTAACAGCAGCAAGCCAGCTTTGACTCAGTGGTTAACCTATACTATGAGTATCAGAAAATTCTTTGAGGCGAGAAGACGCACACAAGTTCACATATTCACCATATCAATACTCCGCTATGGATCCGTTCCCGTCTCCCTACGAGAAGGCCAATCATAGCACTCACGCTTATCTTGCGGAATTTAGGGTATCCACTTCAAGTTGTCTATGTACTACATAAGTTCTCCAAGTTTCCATATCTGAGGAAAACGGCTATTCGAATGGATAACATTGACCCTGCAGGGGTGTACTCCTTCACACACGCTCTCGCCACTTATAGCCCTATACACGTCATGTACCTCGGCAACCTTCAAGCGGAAGCCGGGCGAGGGTGTCGGCCACGACCTGACTAACCACACAAGCCTCTCGTCCAGGTTTATCGCCTATTCTGGTTCCATCCACAAGGAGATCCGGCCGGGTGTCGCTCACGGCCCCAAACGATGTGTGCAGGGTTGCCAAGCCCACCATCCGGGTGCCACTTGGTTCACCGTGCCACGGTGCCTATTCTGTCCCAAGCCCGTCCCGTCGGACACCACCTGGTAGACAAGTAGCACTACCTACAAACGCCAGAAACTAGTTGCAACTCCTGGACAGAGATCAAGTGGATTAATAAGCCGAGAGGGGCCGGATAACCGGAACACAATGCGTGGTAGTAAATGGACTTGGATAACATGCACAGAACTCAGTGCTTAGGGACGGTTCCAATAGGACAACGCACCATGTACTCCTACATGGCCTCTCATCGCTACCTTTACCAAAACGTGTTCACACACTTAGCCTTTATCGGTAGGACATGTTCACCGCTCCGATTCATTCCGATGAATCAAACCTGACACAACTCTAAGCATAGCTGGCATAAAGAAATCAAGCATGGATGAGTAGGCACATCAAGGCTCAAGCAACTCCTACTCACGCTAGTGGGTTTTCAACTATTTACTGTGGCAATGATAGGTCATGTAGAGGAATGGGTTCAACTACCGCAACAAAAAGTATCAGTTGAATCGTTGTTGTCCTAATGCAGTATAAGGAGCAGGAGCAAGAGAGTGGGATTTATCGAAATGCTCAAGGGGGGGGGGGTTGCTTGCCTGATAGATCCACGAAGAAGCACTACTCCTCAGACAGGTACTTGGGACACCTTCCAGAGTAGAACCTATCGAGAGGGGACGGTGCCGGCAATCATTAAACAACCATATGCAACAATATGATGCATGAAGATGACATTTCAAAGATGCTATGATTTGCCCTAATGCATCTAGCATCAATTTGGTTGAAGTCCATATGAACTAAGGGTTCATATGCAAACCCCAAATTAAGTATATAACATGCCGTTATTACGTTTTCACTTATACAGCAAGTATAATTTGGTTTTTCATGCATGAAACTGGCATAAATGGATTCCTTGCATTTTTCTGATGATTTTTCATATATAAATTATTTCATTCTGAGCTATGGTTTAATTTCTATGATTTTTAGAAGTTTTAACTATTTTCTGAATTTCTCTGCATTATTTAAAATCCAGAAATCAATTACTGCGTTAGCGTGACGTCACAGAGGCGTCAGCAGGGCTGACCAGGTCAAACCTGACGTGTGGGGGCCACACGTCAGTGACACTGGGGTTAAACACGGGTCAAACCCGCACTGACCAGGGTTTGACTTGGCTCTGGGGCCCACTGTCAGTCTTAGGGGGGGGATTAGGCTGTGGAATTAGCGCTAATTAAGCCGCCACGTCAGCCTCACCGGAGTTCGGCCGGCGATGACCAAACTGCGTGGCGGTGCTTCACCGGAATGCGCTACAGGCGGCGGAAGAGCGCGCGGGGACTACCAATCGGCAGCCCGCGCTCGACGGCATCCACCTGGGCATACCGGAGGTCGCGGGGACGGCGGAGCTCGCCGGAGCAGGGCTCGCGGCGGCGGCTGGAGCTCGGCTATGCGCGGGCGGGGTGCTGCAGCTCGAGACGAGCGAACGGGGGGTGCTAGGCAGAACCTAGAGGACAACAGGAGCCCGCCGGAGCAACTAGCAGGAGCGGAGGGGCTCAGGGGCACGGAGCTCGCCGGCCATGGCGGACAGCGGCTTCGGGTGCTCGCGGGGCAGCGACTAAGGGGCGTGCGTGAAGAAAAAGGCGGAGGGGAGCGATTCAGTGGCTCACGGTGAGTCTTCCGATGCAGACGGCGGGGCCGGGGAGGTGTCGGAGCGAGCGGGGTGGCGAGGCGAATCTCCGGCGACCGAAGAAGGGGATGACGGCGATGGCGGCGTTACGGGGCACTCCGACTGGCTTCCTTCTGTGGAGAGGCGTAGCGCGAGGTGGCGGAGCTGCTGGGCATGACAGAGGGGCGAGGGGGTGGCTCTGGTGACGACTACGGCGAACGGCGGCGAGGATGGTGCTCGGCCATCGCGGGAGAGGGTGAGGGAGACGAAGGGGAGAGTAAGGGAGGGGCCAGAGCTAGTCTGGCATCTCCATAGAAGGCCAGGGCGTCGACGGGGAGCGGCAAGCAGGAGCTGGCGAGGCGCGTGGCCAGCGCGCGGCGAGCACGCGCTCGTCCTTCTGTCCGGGAAGGAAGACAACAGCGAGGCTGCGGTGGTGGGTTGGGCCTAGCTGGGCCGGTCCTGTTGGCCCACCAGGTATGTCAGGTAAATTCCTTTTTCCTGTTTTCTTTTTCTATTTCTGACATTTGTTTTGTATCTAAAAGAAATGTTAAAACATTTCCATAAATGCTGAAAATATTTGTGGCATCTATATATAATATTCCAGAGGCCCTCACCAATTCCCAACATTTTTGGAGCCATTAAAATATTTATATAATTTAAATAGCTTCAAATCAAATATTTATGCATTGATTCAAAAATCCAAAATGTGTAGCAAAAATGTGCATCACCTCTGGTTGTTGTTCCCAACATTATCCAAAGAGCATGAACATTTTTGAATAGCATTTTGGGTTCATTGAAAATCCATTTTAAAGTTGAACCTATTGGAAAAAACTTTGGTGCTAGGGTTTGCAACTTTCCCCATTTCAAATTTATTTTAAATTTAAACATGATGCACAAAGCAAGCCTAGGATCATACCAGAACTAGGGATGTGACAACTCGCCCCCACTCGGAAAAATCTCGTCCCGAGATTCAGGAGTTGGTGGAAAGAAAGCGAGGTACTCAAGTCGAAGACGATCTTCCCGCTCCCAAGTAGCTTCTCTCTCGGAATGATGAGACCACTGAACCTTGAGAAACTTGATGTTATGACGTCGGGTGACACGCTCTGCTTGATCCAGAATGTGAACAGGGTACTCTCGATAAGTGAGGTTATCTTGGAGATCAAGCGTTTCGTGGTCCACTCCACGGATGGGATTCGGGAAGCAACGCCTGAGTTGAGAGACGTGGAAGACATCATGAACTCGAGAAAGATGTGGGGGTAGTTCCAACTAGTAGGCAACCTCTCCTCGTTTAGCTAGAATGCGAAAAGGACCGATGTAACAAGGAGCCAACTTGCCCTTGATACCGAAATGATGGGTACCCTTCAAAGGAGTAACCCAAAGGTAAGCCTTGTCGTCAACTTCATAAGCCACTTCCTTATGACGATGGTCAAACTGGCTCTTTTGACGAGATTGGGCTGTTTTCAAATTCTCACGACTGATGCGAACTTGCTCTTCTACCTCCTGGATCATATCCGGTCCAAACAATTGTCTTTCACCGGTTTCTGACCAATTCAAAGGTGTTCGACATCTTCGTCCATACAGAATCTCGAAGGGTGCTTTCTTAAGACTGGATTGGTAGCTATTGTTATAAGCAAACTCGGCAAAGGGAAGACATTTCTCCCAATCCATACCGAATGAGATAACACAAGCTCTAAGCATGTCTTCGAGAATTTGGTTGACCCTTTCCACCTGACCACTTGACTGAGGGTGGAAAGCGATACTGAAAGAAAGATGGGTGCCCATAGCATTCTGGGAACTTTCCCAGAAATGAGAGGTGAAAAGACTGCCACGGTCTGAATTGATCTCTAGTGGAACACCATGGAGTGACACTATTCGGGAGATATATAAGTCAGCGAGCTGACTAGCAGTGATACTCTCTCGAAGAGGTAGGAAGTGAGCCACTTTGGAGAGACGATCAATGACTACGAAGATAGCATTATTTCCTTTCTTGGTCCTGGGAAAGCCGGTGATGAAGTCCATACCAACTTTGTCCCATTTCCACTCGGGAATAGCTAAAGATTGAAGGGTGCCAGCAGGTCTTTGATGCTCTGCCTTAACGCGACGACAAACATCACAGTTGGCAATATACTGAGCGATTTCTCTCTTCATCCTAGTCCACCAGAACCTCTGGCGTAGGTCCTGATACATCTTTGTACTACCCGGATGAATCATGAGAGGGGATTCATGGGTCTCCTTAAGGATCAGTTGCTGCATCTGTTGACATTTGGGAACCACCAAACGGTTTCCAAAGTAAACAACACCCCGTTCATCCATAGAGAAACAGCCAGCAACTCCCTTGCAAATATTCTTCTTGATCCGCGAGATTCCCGTATCATGCTTCTGAGCCTCTATGATCTGATCCGTAAGGGTAGGTTTTGCCACCAAGGTAGAAAGGGAACCATGAGGAGCTATGTGAAGGTTAAGCTTACAGAATTCCTCATGGAGGGGTGGTTGACATTGTTGCAACATGAGGTTGTTGCAATACAATTTACGAGTTAAAGCATCAGCCATGACATTGGCTTTGCCTGGGGTGTAGGTGATTCCTAAGTCGTAATCCGAGATCAACTCCAACCAACGTCTCTGTCTGAGATTCAGGTCCGGTTGGGTGAAGATATACTTGAGACTCTGATGGCCAGTGTAGATTTCGCAACGGTTACCAAGAAGGTAATGTCGCCAAGTCTTAAGTGCATAGACTACGGCTACAAGCTCCAGATCATGTGTAGGATAATTTTCCTCATGTGGATGCAACTGTCGAGATGCATAGGCAATCACATGACAATCCTGCATAAGTATGCAACCTAGTCCTTGATGCGAAGCGTCGCAATAGATAACAAAGTCTTTAGTGAAATCCGGTGGCACGAGTATGGGCGCAGAAGTCAGGCGTCTTTTCAGTTCCTAAAAACTGTGCTCACACTGTGGGGTCCACTCAAACCTTTTATCTTTCTTGAGAAGCTCCGTGAGGGGTTTGGCCACTTTAGAGAAGTTTTCAACGTAGCGGCGACAATAACTGGGTAGACCAAGGAAACTCCTAACTTGTTTGACCGTTTTAGATGGAGTCCAATCGAGAACGGCTTTGACTCTCTCGGGATTGAAAGCAATGCCCTTACCAGAGATCACGTGGCCCAAATAGGTCACTTCTGGCAACCAAAATTCACAGTTGGAGAACTTGGCATAAACGCGGTGCTCTCTGAGTTTTTCTAACACAAGCCTAAGATGTTCGGCATGCTCTTCCTCGTTCTTAGAGTAAATAAGAATATCATCGAGATAAACCACGATGAACTTATCTAAGTACTCCATAAAGATCGAGTTCATCAAGCGGGAGAAAGTAGCTGGAGCATTGGTTAGGCCGAAGAACATCACGGTGTACTTGTATTGACCATAACGAGTGACAAAGGCCGTTTTGGGGATGTCCCCGTTTCTCATCTTAATTTGGTGGTAGCCTAACCTCAAATCCATCTTGGAAAAGACTGAGGATCCAGCGAGCTGATCATACAGGTCGTTGATCCTGGGGAGCGGATACTTGTTCTTTATCGTGACCAAATTAACGGGACGATAATCTACAACCATCCGATCCGTACCATCCTTCTTCTTCACGAAGAGGACAGGACAAGCCCAAGGAGAAGAACTGGGACGGATGAAAACCTTTTGCAAGGAGTCATCAAGTTGTATCTTAAGCTCGGCTAACACCAAAGGTGCCATCTTGTATGGTCTCCTAGAGATTGGAACAGTTCCTGGGATACGTTCTATGACAAACTCTACATCTTTGTCAGGTGGGACACCTGGCAGTTCTTCTAGAAAGACATCCGGGAAGTCACGGACTACCGGAATATCTTCAAGATCTGGAAGAGGACTGGCATTAAGAGAATAGTGTTGACGCCTTGCAACTCTAGTGGAGATAGTGAATATTTTGCCAGATGGATGTGTAAGTTGAACAGATCTAGTGTAACAATCGATCTTGGCATGATGAGCTGTCATCCAGTCCATACCCAAGATGATGTTAATATCTAAAGACTTGAGAGATATCAAAGAAGCAAGGAATACCAGTTTGTCAACAAGGATTTCATTACCATGGCTTACCTTGGAGGTTTGCCATTTGGAACCAGGAGTCTGGATTATTAGTGGAGTTGGCATATCACAAAATGACATGTCGTGCAACCGAGCGTAACCTTCGGATATGAAGGAGTGGGATGCTCCGGTATCGAGCATAACTAAAGCTGGGTGACAATTAACAAGAAGTGTACCCAGTACGACGTCGGGATCATCTTGAACTTCTGAAGCAGAGACATGGTGCACACATTCTCGTTCCATGGAGGCTGGTTTGGTACTGATCATCTTGCCTGATGGCTTTTCACGGCCAGTAGACCTCTCAGACTGGGGTGGAGCATAACTGGACTGAGGGCAGTCGCATGCGTAGTGTCCTGGTTCTCCGCAGGTGAAGCAAGTTCCTGAGGTAGGACGTGGACCTACATTGGCAAGTGGTCCACTAATGGTCCTGCACTACTAGGAAAAGGCCTACTAATGGCGCACCAGTTTTGCCTACTAATGGCGCATCACTGGTGCGCCATTAGTATCACGCCACTAGTATTTATTACTAATGGCGCACCACAGGTGCGCCATTAGTATCTGGTATACTAATGGCGCACCACCCAGTGCGCCATTAGTATATAACACCATGCGCCATTAGTATGCCTCCCAGGGCCATATTTAACCATGTGCTTTGGCACACTAATGGCGCACTACAGATGGATGCGCCATTAGTATACTTGGCATACTAATGGCGCACTCTATAGTGATGCGCCATTAGTATGAATATTAGGTTTTATTTTTTTTACTTTTCTGATTTTTGCATAGGTTACAAAATATATTATTTGACTGAATATAGACAGTAGCACACAGCAATAGCAGATTCATCGAATACAATAGAAGATTAGTCTTCGAATACAATTCATCGTATTAGTCTCCGAATTCAAAAGACCGAACAAAGATAAAACATTACAAGTCTCGAGACCGCGAGTATCGAGTTTGTCGGAAGTAATACTAATCCTAAGAAGTCCTACTAATCATCATCAGACAACTTCTACTAGTTATTCATAACACGTCATACGATCATCATCTTGATAGTCATCGAACCAACCCTACTTTATTGTTCTTATTACATGATCATCGGTATTAGGCAGGACCTAAATACCCTATTTAAGCTAAAATAGCATAAAACAATATAGACCCTGACTCTCCATTATGGAGAATGGAGAACATCCTGTCTCCAATTCTTATGCTTCGCTTCCCTTTGCTGCCAAGAAGCTCCTTGTGACTGTCCATACATTTTTTCCACCATTTGATTTTCATGTCTCCACTTCTTTTAGAAATCTCGTATGGACAGTTGAGATTCGTAGGACGACCTGGCTGTATGTTCAAAACATTAACACTACCTTTCTAGTACATCATATGAGGCACACAATTCTCTGGGATTATCTGTTGAAAAACATAGTAATAACTTCATAGTTAGCAATGATGTACTAGTTTTAGAAGTATGCAAAAGATGCATGGATGTCGTAATAGTAAAAATCTTACCAGGGTATCTCCATGGTAGTTACCGTAGTTGAACACATGCACTAGTGGAACGTATTTACCATAATGTTGAGGAGTTTGATTGTGGATAGTGTAATTCTCAATGTTAGTACAAAATCCGACCAGATGATTTTTCTCCTTGTAAGTTGTTAATTCGGAGCCATCAGTGTAGTGGGTTTTGTCTACCATCTCCCGCACATTCTTTGAACAATAAAAATAAGCTGTCAATGGAAATAAGCTGTCAACTATTTTGAAATAAACAATATAAATTAGCTAATAACTATGTTTGAGAAACTCAGATAGCGGTAGAACTGGAGGCGTATCAACAAGGACCCAAATGTCCATATTGTCTTGGTTGATGTCAGGATTACCAAGATCCATGGTGATAAGCATACCCTCATCAAAACCATACATCTTGCAAAATGCTTCCCAATTTTTGCAACCAAAATGGGCTATGCTCTCAGAATTATATAGATTTACTTCAAAGTCCACATCGTGATGAGTCCTTAGGTGAATTTTCTTTGTTTCAGAAATTTCATGGTCTTCAAAATCCATCCTCTCCAAGACATAGCATCTTGCATGGCATGGGATAAGCTATACTCGAATTGTAAAAGATGAAAATTACACGTTGAAATAGCTGATGTCATGCTTAATTATGAAAATAACACTTGTCGTCGTTGTGTACCATTTCAACTTTGAAGGTCTCCTCGAGCTTAATGCTGAAGCGCCGATCATCGTCCAGGTGAGGCATGTCGCACAGACCTCGATTGTTGTGGCACCAGTCGCACTCCGCCGGGAGACTTTCGTCGTCCGATGATGATGACAACATATCCTACGTTCATAATTCAAAACTACATCATTTAGGGTTTGTCGACACCGAGGCATCCTAAAAGCTAAGCTTTTATTATTTAGGGTTTGTCGATGCTGAGGCACCCTAAAAGCCTAAGCTTTCATCATTTAGGTTCTTATCGACACCGAGGCACCCTAAAAGCCAAGGTTTTATCATTTAGGGTTTGTCGACGTCAAGGCACCCTAAAAGCCTAAGCTTTCATCATTTAGGTTTTGTCGACGCCGATGCATGCATTAGTCGCAAGTACCCCATATGTCCTATTTTTAGCAAAGTCATGCTAAAATTCACGGAAAATTTCGGCATGGCCTTTGCTAAAAATAGGACATATGGGGTACCCGAATTTGCCGGAACAGAAGTTAATCGACATTCCGGCAAACTCAAGGGCCTCTCGGGGTACCTGCAAATTCATCACGACACAATGGTCGGAGGAAAAACCCAGCAAACTAGCAAGATGATCATCATCTTTAAAAGTCATTACTTGTCAAATACAGAAGAAGGAACAATTTATTTGTGACATAGTTGGCCCATACAGAAGAAGCAACACCCTGCACTAGCCTAAAAACAAGTGAAGTTTCACCCATATAAGAACAACTTTATAAAAACAGAGAAGTTGCTATGTTTTTTCTACTGCTAGGAAAAAAATCACTCATTGGAAATAAAAATCTCAGTACCAACATTTTGAACTTTGAAATGAAATACAGTAGTAGTATTAGTACTATATGGAGTAGTATCTTGTCTAGTAGTAGTATTAGTTGTATATGGAGTAGCAAGTTTTGCCTCAGAGACCGCAAACGCTATGTTTTTTCTCAATTCAGATAGCTAAGTGCAAAACCACGTCAAGTCCTGTTTTAATACTCTATTTCTCAATGCATGCAATTGGTTTCATCTGGACTACATCATAGAACCACTAATAAAGGACACTGAAAAAATATATAGAGATGCCTACGGTTCCTATCCTTGAGTAGCATGATTAGAGATGAGTAGATCTCCTAAAGGTGTCATAAGCACCTGCTGTTACTCTTGGAAGCAATGCAAACATGTAAAAGTTATTACTGTTGACAATACTACTCAAATATCCAACTATCAGGACACAATGGATGATAATCCATCTAATCTAATGAAATCTGAACTCAACTTGATCATGGTTTATGCCCTCAGACACATTAGCACCTCAAGAATGCCATGACAAAAATGAAAAGGACCAACACAATCGCCACATAAGTGAAGAGAGAACTCGGGGCCTCTTTGACAAAAATGAAAAGGACCAATACAATGAAAAGGACCAGTGAGATGAAAAAACTAAGGTAAGGGGGGACATCAAAACGCAGAAGTGCATAACACAAGCTCACTAACATAGACACACATAACAGCCGCACAACAGCATAGACATTAAACAAGTGCAGAGATCACAATCAACATAGGCATAACAGTAGAAATTACATGTGTAGATTGCTCTGTTCAACAAACTTCCTATCAGTCCAACAATGTTTCTGAATCTAAACTTTTTCAGTTAACAAAACCTAAACCTGACAATGTTCAGTTAACAAAAGGGGGGGGAAGGGGAACCGGTGTAGCTCACCGAGAGGAAGACGATGGCGAGCTCGTGCGAGGATCGACGGTGAGGCCGCGGTGGCCTGAGGTGGAAGAAGGCGCAGACGCCCTAGACGGTGGAGGCGTCGGTGTTGTAGAGGTGCCGGAGACCTTGCCCTGCGAGACAGAGAAGGGGCCGTCAGCCCCGGCGCAGGCGGGGGGCAAGGGGAGGACGAGGGGAAGGGGAGGAGGAGGGTCGGGGGGGGGGCATACGATGTTGCATCGCTGCTCGGCGCCGACGGTGAGGAGGAAGGCGAAGACGTTGAGGGTCGGGGCGGCGGGGGTGGGGGCGCGGGGGCGCGTGGGCGGCGGGGGTGGAGTTCGGCGGGGGTCGGGGCGGCGTCGTCGTGGGTCTGGCGAGGGAGAGATGGACGAAAGGGGATCTCTGGCGAGGGAGAGGGAGGACTTAGCTATAGGGGGAAGCTTACTAATGGCGCACCACCCATCGGTGCGCCATTAGAAATCTTTTTTTAGATAGCAATGGCGCACCCACCGCCGGTGCGCCATTAGAAATCTTTTTTTAGATAGCAATGGCGCACCACCAGGCCGGTGCGCCATTAGTATATTTTTTTTAATAAATGAATATGAATATGAAACAGTAATATATTTTTATAAAAACAGTAATAATTGTTGTTTAACAACAATTGTAGTCTACAATTTTTTATAATTATTTTTTTGAAAATGTATATGAATATGAAACAGTAATAATTTTTTTAAAAATATCATCAAATTTGTTATTTGAAAATATCATCGGCGGCGGCGGTGGAGCGGGGGAGGGTGCGGGGGGTCATCGGCGACGGTGGAGCGGGGGAGGGTTGGTGGGTCGTCAGCGGCAGTGGAGTGGGGGAGGGTGCGGGGGGTCGGCGGCGGCGGTGGAGCAGGGGGAGGGTGCGGGGGGGGGTGCTTAGCGGCGAGGGGGATCTGGCGAGGGGGATAGCTATCGAGAGGGAGGGGGATCGAGATCGAGTGTCCTCATGAATATTCAATATTTTTTCATATGGAATATGAAAAAATATCATCAAATTTGAAAAAATATTCATGAATTCAAAAGTTCCCATGAAATTTAAAAATATTCATGATATCAAAAATTAAAAAAAAGTGCCCATTACTAGTTTAAACTAGTAATGGCGCACTATGCAACAGTGCGCCATAAGTAGTTTTGCAAAAAAGTAAAAAAAATACAGTAGTGGCGCACTCTACGGCTGGTGCGCCATTAGTAGTTCTAACTAATAATGGCGCACTCTGCCCGGATGCGCTATTAGTATGTTTGAAAAAAAACATTTTGTTACTAGTGGCGCACCGTGTGCCTGGTGCGCCATTAGTGTCTTCCACAGATGGTGCGCCATTAGTATATAGTAATGGCGCACCACATGTCTGGTGCGCCATTAGTGTCATTTCCATCTATAGTCCTTTTCCTAGTAGTGCTGGGTGGAGCACGTTGCTGAGTTGGGTGAGGCGCCACATCGGATGGCCTCGGTACATATCGAGGTGGAAGAGCTGAGTTCGGAATCCAAATCCGTCGCTTCTGAGAGCCAGAGCGAGAGGAAGAACCCAGATCACGGTTGTGCTTACGAGACTCCTCGTAAGTGAGCTGAGCGGTTTCTGCATTAATGGCCTTGTTCACAAGAGCCTGGAAAGTATCACAATGATGCAGGTGGAGATCACGACGCAAGTTAGGGTTAAGACCCTTCCGGAACCTAGCCTGTTTCATAGCGTCCGTGGACACTTCTTTTGTAGCATAGCGGGCGAGGTTTCCCAACTCTCTACTATAAGCATCAACAGGCAGCTTTCCCTGGGTAAAACTACAGAACTCTTCCCTCTTGCGGTCAATGAGAGCCTGAGGAATGTGGTGCTCCCGAAAAGCCTTAGTGAAAACCATCCACGTAGGAAACTGGCCAGCTGGAAGCATAGCCTCATAGCTCTGCCACCAAATACTAGCAGGACCTTCCAGGTGATAGGTAGCATAGCTGACCTTGTCACCTTCAGCCACGTTCGCAGAAAGCAACTTGTGAGTGATGCTCCGGAGCCAGTCATCCGCATCGAGTGGCTCAATGGAATGATGGAAGGTGGGTGGTTTTAGACCAATGAAGTCGGTGATGGAAACCAACTTCTTACACTGATGTGCGGTGTTCTGCTCAATCTGTGCCAGCAAGCGATTAGTCTCATGCTTGTTCCTCTCGGATGCTAACAAGAACTCTGCCATCAAAGGCTAGTCAGGAGGATCCTCATCCCTACCATCTCCGTGGTTCTTGCTATGAGCAACTGAACCTCGGTTAGCAGACGACATCCTGGCACAGAAACCAAGGAAACAAGGATGGAATTAGCATCGACATAAGGATGCAGAATGTAATGCAAAAGCATTGGAAACTCTTGAAATCCTGGGACAATTTCGGCAGCATAATGGCTGTAAATGCTCAAAAGGATTTTTGAGACATTCATCAAAGGAGTAGCATAATCAATCAGCATCATAATATCAAGGTTCTGGGTCAAACTGAGGACACACGGAGGTAGTAGAACTGTATGGAGACACAGCCCAACAATCCTAAGACTTTACGGTTTAGTAACACGTCATCCTAAGAGATAGAGGAGAAGCCTAGGCCTTAACCCTCGTAGAAAAGAAGAGGCTGACTCAGAAAGAATGACAGGAGGTAACGGAGTAAAAAGAGCCTTACGTTCCCTTCCACAATCAATTTCCTTATATAACTAAAGCATTTCTAGACTCAACTTAGACCAGTTTGGCTTGGCAATCCTACAGCCAGTCAGGCTCTGATACCAACGCTGTCGGGACCCCGATCCTAAGTCACACCGATCTAGCATGTAACACTTCATATCACTTTGCGGCCTCACGCACGGTATTCCCACGGGTGCCACCTTACCTGGCCCGGGACCGTTCGCGCCTTTTGGCTCACGTATATGATAGTGCCGCTAGCATCCATATGACAGAGAACCCGGGCCGACATGACTAGTCGTGAACCCAAAGTGGCACTAACTTGCAGGGACAGGCATCCATGAATCAACCACGAGCATGTCGGTCAACAGCGTATGAATCCGGCTGTAGCACTGGGCTAACAGGACTCCGGGAACCCGAGCTGTAGCAGGCTAGGCAGGACTCCGGATGTCACCGCGTGACATTTCCCCGAAGGGACAGACACATGAACAAAGTGAATCACATGCCGGCCAGTCAAGTGTTCCGGAGCAGTAGTGCTGTGCTAGCAGGACTCCGGTGAATCGGGCTGTAGCGGACTACTATGGCTCATGGAAGCACAAGACTACATTTCCCCATAAGAGAGGCTACCAGAGGTAAACAACTAGGTTGTCGGATCCCACACATAGCAATACATGTTACACATACGCATGACATGCAAGTATGTGTTGTACAACATGGCATCACAACATAACTAAGACTCATATAGATAAAGGCCTAGAAGAGCCACATAGCATTCAATACAAACAGGGGTCTCATGATCCATCATTCAGAGCATACAAGCAACGGAAGCATTACATGTCTGAGTACAGACAACTACAAAAGGAAAAGACTAAGAAGCCTGACTAAACACGACCCTCCCAAGGGTACAAGATCGTAGCTGGGATACAAGCTACTCGTCGAAGTCACTAGTGTAACCAACTGCAAAACATAAATAAGCAAACGTGAGTACAAAGGTACTCAGCAAGACTTACATCAGAGCTATCTACATATGCGACATTGTCAACAAAGGGGGTGGTGGAGTTTTAACAGCAGCAAGCCAGCTTTGACTCAGTGGCTAACCTATAATACGAGTATCAGAAACTTCTTTGAGGTGAGAAGACGCACACAAGTCCACATATTCACCATATCAATACTCCACTATGGATCCGTTCCCGTCTCCCTACGAGAAGGCCATCCATACACTCATGCTTATCTTGCGGATTTTAGGGTATCCACTTCAAGTTGTCTATGTACTACATAAGTTCTCCAAGTTTCCATATCCGAGGAAAACGGCTATTCGAATAGATAACATTGACCCTGCAGGGGTGTACTCCTTCACACACGCTCTCACCACTTATAGCCATGTACACGTCATATACCTCGGCAACCGTCAAGCGGAAGCTGGGCGAGGGTGTCGGCCACGACCTGGCTAACCACACAAGCCTCTCGTCCAGGTTTATCGCCTATTCGGGTTCTATCCGCAAGGAGATCCGGTTGGGGTGTCGCTCACGGCCCCAAACGATGTGTGCAGGGTTCCCAAGCCCACCATCCGGGTGCCACTTGGTTCACCGTGCCATGGTGCCTAGTCTGTCCCAAGCCCGTCCCGTCGGACATCACCTGGTAGACAAGTATCATTACCTACAAACGCCAGAAACTAGTTGCAACTCCTGGACAGAGATCAAGTGGATTAATAAGCCGAGAGGGGCCGGATAACCGGAACACAATGCGTGGTAGTAAATGGACTTGGATAACATGCACAGAACTCAGTGCTTAGGGACTGTTCCAATGAGACAACCCACCATGTACTCCTACATGGCCTCTCATTGCTACCTTTACCAAAACGTGTTCACACACTTAGCCTTTATCGGTAGGACATGTTCACCGCTCCGATTCATTCCGATGAATCAGACCTGACACAACTCTAAGCATAGATGGCATAAAGAAATCAAGCATGGATGAGTAAGCACATCAAGGCTCAAGCAACTCCTACTCATGCTAGTGGGTTTTCAACTATTACTGTGGCAATGACAGGTCATGCAGAGGAATGGGTTCAACTACCGCAGTAGAAAGTATCAGTTGAATCGTTGTTGTCCTAATGCAGTATAAGGAGTAGGAGCGAGAGAGTGGGATTTATCGAAATGCTCAAGGGGGGGTTGCTTGCCTGATAGATCCACGAAGAAGCACTGCTCCTCAGACAGGTACTCGGGACACCTTCCAGAGTAGAACCTATCGAGAGGGGACGGTGCCGGCAATCATTAAACAACCATATGCAAAAATATGATGCATGAAGATGACATTTCAAAGATGCTATGATTTGCCCTAATGCATCTAGCATAAATTTGGTTGAAGTCCATATGAACTAAGGGTTCATATGCAAACCCCAAATTAAGTATATAACATGTCGTTATTACGTTTTCACTTATACAGCAAGTATAAGTTGGTTTTTCATGCATGAAACTGGCATAAATGGATTCCTTGCATTTTTCTGATGATTTTTCATATATAAATTATTTCATTCTGAGCTACGGTTTAATTTCTATGATTTTTAGAAGTTTTAACTATTTTCTTGAAATTCTCTGAATTATTTAAAATCCAGAAATCAATTACTGCGTCAGCGTGACGTCATAGAGGCGTCAGCAGGGCTGACCAGGTAAAACCTAATGTGTGGGGGCCACACGTCAGTGACACTTGGGTTAACCCCGGGTCAAACCCGCACTGACCAGGGTTTGACTTGGCTCTGGGCCCACTATCAGTCTCAGGGGGGGATTAGGCTGTGGAATTAGCGCTAATTAAGCCGCCATGTCAGCCTCGCCGGAGTTCGGCCGGCGACAACCAAACCGCGCGGCGGTACTTCGCCGGAATGCGCTACAGGCGGCGGAAGAGCGCGCGGGGACTACCAATCGGCAGCCCGCGCTCGACTGCATCCACCTGGGCATAGGGGAGGTCACGGGGACGGCGGAGCTCGCGAGAGCAGGGCTCGCAGCGGCGGCCGGAGCTCGGCTATGCGCGGGCGGGGTGCTGCAGCTCGAGGCGAGCGAATGGGGGGGTGCTAGGCAGCACCTAGAGGACAATAGGAGCCCACCGGAGCAACTAGCAGGAGCGGAGGGGCTCAGGGGCACGGAGCTCGCCAGCCATGGCAGACGGCGGCTTTGGGTGCTCGCGGGGCAGCGGCTACGGGGCGTGCGTGAAGAAAAAGGCAGAGGGGAGCGATTCAGTGGCTCACGGCGAGTGTTCCGGTGCAGACGGCGGGGCCGAGGAGGTGTCGGAGCGAGCGGGGCGGCGAGGCGAATCTCCTGCGACCGAAGAAGGGGATGACGGCAATGGCGGCGTTACGAGGCGCTCCGACTGGCTTCCTTCTGTGGAGAGGCATAGCACGAGGTGGCGGAGCTGCTAGGCATGACAGAGGGGCGAGGGGGTGGATCTGGTGACGACTACGGTGAACGGCGGCGAGGATGGCTCTCGGCCATCGCGGGAGAGGGTGAGGGAGACGAAGGGGAGAGTGAGGGAGGGGCCAGAGCTTGCGTGGCGTCTCCATAGAAGGCCAGGGCGTCGACGGGGAGCGGCAAGCAGGAGCTAACGAGGCACGTGGCCAGCGCGCGGCGAGCACGCGCTCGTCCTTCTATCCGGGAAGGAAGACGACAGCGAGGCTGCGGTGGTGGGTTGGGCCTAGCTGGGCCTGTCCTGTTGGGCCACCAGGTGAGTAAGGTAAATTCCTTTTTTCTGTTTTCTTTTTCTATTTCTGACATTTGTTTTGTATCTAAAAGAAATGTTAAAACATTTCCATAAATGCTGAAAATATTTGTGGCATCTAGATATAATATTCCAGAGGCCCTCACCAATTCCCAACATTTTTGGAGCCATTAAAATATTTATATAATTTAAACAGCTCCAAATCAAATATTTATGCATTGATTCAAAAATCCAAAATGTGTAGCAAAAATGTGCATCACCTCTGGTTGTTGTTCCCAACATTATCCAAATAGCATGAACATTTTTGAATAGCATTTTGGGTTCATTGAAAATCCATTTAGAGTTGAACCTATTGGAAAAAACTTTGTTGCTAGGGTTTGCAACTTTCCCCATTTCAAATTTATTTGAAATTTAAACATGATGCACAAAGCAAGCCTAGGATCATACCAGAACTAGGGATGTGACACTCTTGTTCTACCCATATCATCAATATTAATCAAGCAGGATGTAGTGTTTTACCTCCACCAAGAGGGCCCGAACCTGGGTAAAACATCGTGTCCCCTGCCTCCTATTACCATCCGGCCTAGACGCATAGTTCGGGACCCCCTACCCGAGATGCGCCGGTTTTGACACTGTCGTCGCATTTATAAGTAACCCTACGTCCTGGTTTTGGAGGTGGTGAGGGGAGGAGCTTGGTTAATAAAACGGTTAGGCGCCAACTTGGGACTTCGGGGGAAGAGTGCGGACCTGCCAACTGAGGGAGTCCTGGAATAGGGGGTCTCCAGACAGCCGGATTATCTCCACTGGTCGGACTGTTAGACTATGAAGATACAAGATTGAAGACTTCGTCTCGTGTCCGGAAGGGACTCTACTTGGCGTGGAAGGCAAGCTAGGCAATACGGATATGCATATCTCCTCCTTTGTAACTGACCTTGTGTAACCCTAACCCTCTCCAGTGTCTATATATACCGAAGGGTTTTAGTCCGTAGGACAACAACCATAACATACAATCATACCATATGCTAGCTTCTAGGGTTTAGCCTCTCTGATCTCGTGGTAGATCCACTCTTGTACTACCCATATTATCAATATCAATCAAGCAGGACGTAGGGTTTTACCTCCATCAAGAGGGCCCGAACCTGGGTAAAACATTGTGTCCCCTGCCTCCTGTTCCCATCCGGCCTAGACGCACAGTTCGGGACCCCGTACCCGAGATCCGCCGGTTTTGACACCGACATTGGTGCTTTCATTGAGAGTTCCTCTATGTCGTCGCTGTCGGTGTTAAAACCGGCGTATCTTGGGTAGGGGGTCCTGAAATGTGCGTCTAGGCCGGATGGTAACAGGAGGCAAGGGACACGAAGTTTTACCCAGGTTCGGGCCCTCTTGATGGAGGTAAAACCCTACCTCCTGCTTGATTAATATTGATGATATGGGTAGTACAAGATTAGATCTACCACGAGATCGGAGAGGCTAAACCCTAGAAGCTAGCCTATGGTATGATTGTTGTTCTGTATGTTGTCCTACAGACTAAAACCCTCCATTTTATATAGACACTGGAGAGGGTTAGGGTTACACAAAGTCAGTTACAATGGTAGGAGATCTACATATCTGTATCGCCAAGCTTTCCTTCCACGCCAAGGAAAGTCCCTTCCGGACACGGGACGAAGTCTTCAATCTTGTATCTTCATAGTCCAGGAGTCCGGCTGAAGGTATAGTCCGGCCATCCGGACACCCCCTAATCCAGGACTCCCTCAGTAGCCCCTGAACCAGGCTTCAATGACGATGAGTCCGGCGCGCAGATTGTCTTCGGCATTGCAAGGCGGGTTCCTCCTCCAAGTACTTCATAGAAGATTTTGAACACAAAGATAGTGTCTGGCTCTGCAAAATATGTTTCCGCGTATTGCCATAGAGAGAATAATATTTACAGAAATCTAATCTGCTGACGTATTCCGTAGTGTGACGCACCACGGCCAAGCCTTTATTCGAATCGTTTTATTATCCCACCTCAGCGCGTCATGCGAGGCGGTTTCCTTGGCACGTCTTGTTAAAGCAGAGATCGTGTCCCCTTATTCCGGAAATTCTCATCAATACGGGCATGGGTAAACCAACCGCGCCATTGATTACGGCGCTTGGAGATAAGCGAGTTTTACTAGGCTGGTGGGGACACGTAGTTGCGTCCACCCATATAAGGGGATAAGGATCCACCTTTTCACCTATGCCTTCTTCCTCCTTTGCCTATCCATTTTCGCGCACTCGGGCTCCAGCGCCCAAATCCGCACTCCCCACCTCAACCTTCTCCAGCCATGTCCGGAGCGGGAGGCAAGTGGTTGGTCTCCTCCGTCACGGAGGGACACATCAAAAAACTGAGGAAGGCCGGATACTTGTCTAACGACATCGCATACTGGCTTCCCGAAGAGGGGCAGCTCCTCCCCACCCCAAGGCCCCATGAGAGGGTAGTGTTCCTTCCCCACTTCCTCCGCGGACTGGGCTTTCCTATCCACCCATTCGTCCGGGGACTCATGTTCTACTATGGCCTGGATTTCCATGATCTGGCCCCGAATTTCATCCTCAACATCTCGGCGTTTATCATCGTGTGCGAGGCTTTCCTCTGCATCTGCCCCCATTTCGGCCTATGGCTCAAGACTTTGAATGTCAAGCCGAAGGTGGTGCGCGGCAACCAGGCGGAGTGCGGAGGCGCCATGGTGGGCAAGATGCCCAACGTCTTATGGCTCGAGGGCTCCTTTGTGGAGACCCTGAAGGGGTGGCAATCGGGGTGGTTTTACATCACCGAGCCGCGCAACCCTGAGTGGGTCGCAGCCCCCGAGTTCCGGTCCGGACCCCCAACGCGTCTCACGTCCTTGAAAGAGACGGGCCTGTCGTGGGGCAGCAAAGGAGAGGTGACTGGACTGCAAACATGCATCCAAACCCTGGTAGACAAGCAGCTCAAGCTTGTCAACGTAGTCCAGGTCATGCTCATCCGCCGGATCCTCCCGTGTCAACATCGGGCCTTCAATCTGTGTGAGTTCAACCCGGCGCAGCACCGAACTCTAAGCAAGCTCTTCGACACGACGTACGAAGATGTCTCGAAGGTGCTTTTCAAGGGCGCCGAGGCTCCTGCATCTGCTACCGAGGATCGCGGATTCAGCGCGCAGCGTCACGCCAGCGGGGTAAGTTGTTTGTGCCTTTTATAGGGTATTAGTTTTTCATAGTTTAACTCTATGCGGGATCTAAGCTCCCTTACCTTTGACAGGTTTGCCAGGCGAAGTCCGGACAGATCGACTGTCCGGCTCCTTTGGCCGAAGACCCAGCCGATGCCCGCTTGGCGAAGTTGCTGGTTCCGGCACCCTATGTGGTGCCGGAGAAGAAGGCCACGAAGAAGGCCACGGGGACTCGAAAAAGTGCCCAGCGCCGGGAGGTGTCGGGTTCATCATCCGACGGCTCCAAGGAGCATTCCTCCCGTGAAGACGAGGAGGAGGAAGAAGAGACCTCTGACCCTCAAGCGGGAGGAGAGAAGAAAAGGAAGGCCGCCCTCACTTGGGAGGCCGAAGGGTCCAAGAAGGGGAAAACCCTTCCTCCGGACTACTCCAGCGACGCTGACGACGGCGGAGAGGAGTGGCCGCTCAGGGCCAAGCCCCTGGTGAAATCGTAAGTATCCGGATACTAGAGTAATTCATAGTATTCCTTTATTGCACAACTTTCCCTTATGTCGAATATGTTTCTGCAGCCCACCCAAAGACCGGCTCGACGCATCGTCGAGCGGTTCACTGGACTCGTCGGATGTGAATTCACTTCCGACGGCTTCCTCCCCCCACCCTACGGAAGACGCCGAAGTGTTGTCTCAACAGGTTCCAAGCCAGGAGGAGGTGGTCCTGGATGCGCCGCGAGGCAACCTCCCGGACTCCAGGAGTAAAGGGGATAAAACCCCCCAGGGCTCCAAGTCCGGCTCTAGGCCGGACACTGCTCCGGAACCTTCAAAGGTTCCAGAGTCCGACGGGCGACCTCCTCCCAAGAGGAGCAAGCCCACCATGCCGGTGCCCCCGTCCAACCGGAGGCGCCGGACAATCTGTTGGAGGTGCTCAAAGGCGCCTCCATCGACGAGGAGCACCGCACCATTATGAGTGCGGTGGTCCAGAAGGTTCAGTCCGCCAAGAGTGGACTGACTGAAGCTTGTACTAGCCTTTTAACAGGCTTTGAGGTAAGTAAAGAATGTGTAAATAATATTACCGCATAGACAGTAGCCCCTGATGCTCTGTTTGGCGTTCGGGAAGAAAAGCTGAAGAGAGGATGAAATAAAATTCGTAGGAGTCTAAAAAAAGGAGTCAATATGCGTATGCAGGCTTCTCTGCTGGCGTCCGCCACACTGACTGCGGAACTGGACACGCTAAAGCAGAACCTCGAGCAGTCCGAGCAAGAGCTCGGGGCATGCCAAGAGGCAGCTTGAGGACAAGGAAGGTAAGAAATACCTTGTTTAAATACATATTAAAAAAGGTGCAATTGCAAAAAATGATAGGATTATCGTGGCTATTGTAGGGGCCATGTCGGAGGTGGCGACCCTTAAGCAAGCGCTGGTCAAGGCCGAGAAGAGGGCGGCCACGGAGCGCACCGAGCGGGAGAAGTATGAGGCCCAGGTTGGCAAGGTGCAGCAAGACCTCCAGGCTCTGATGAAAAAACATGAGAGTTTGGAGCTTGACTCAAAGACGCGAGCGTCCGAGCTCGCGATGGCTATTGAAAGTGCCAAGTTTGCCAAGGCTGAATCCCAGAAGCCCCTCCAGGAGATGAATGCGGTGAAAAAGATAGCGTCGGGTAAGGCATTCTTTATGCAAAGCAAAAACATAAGCGTGAGTTACTTGTTACTTACCCGAATCCGGAGCTCTCCAGGAGCATTCGCAGATCTTCCCCGTAGCGTGTTCGATGCCGCCGCATTCTATCGAGTCGAGGAGGGCAGCTCAACAGAGAAGGTGTTCTGGTCTCAGTATGCTGAGGCCGGACACCCCGTGCCCCTGAGTGACCAGCGTAAGAAACTGGTCGAGCTCCACAAGGTGGCTGAACAGGCCATGAAGGGCCTCATAGTTCGGCTGTGGCCTGGAGAGGCTCTGCCTGGGAGCTATGTCGGGCTGGTGCGGCGGCTGGTAGGGGCCTGTCCAAGGCTCGAAGTCATCAAGCGCTCCATCTGCATTGAAGGTGCCCGTAGGGCCCTTGCCCGTGCTAAGGTGCACTGGGGCAAGCTGGATGCTGAGAAGCTTGTGAAGGACGGGCCACCGCCGGGGAAAGAGCATCGCAAGCCCAAGAATTATTATACGGATGTTCTGAAGGGTGCTCGCCTTGTGGCGGATGAATGTTCCAGGGATGTAATTTTTGAGTAAAACTCGCTCGTTTTGTCATGTGCACTGAAAACTTGTTCATATGCGCTAAGCAATGCTGTTGAAATTTAAAATATTACCTTCTGTGCGGCTGTTTATCAATTCTGAGAGATGGCAAGTCGCCGGCTTCTGCCCCCGTGCCGCTAGTGCTGGGGTGTTCGGGGATAAACCTGAGCGCTCTTTTTCCCATGTTTGGGTCCTTCGAGGGAGGCGCTCAGCACAACGAACAAGGCAATCAGACTATAATGCGTGAACACTCTCACTTAGCCATAGAATTCTATAATTTTAAATTTCGGCGAAGCCCCTGGTATTCGGAAGACCATGTTCGGGGCGCCATCTACGCCTTTAAGCCGGACAGAGCCGACTCCTCGCTCTAAGCGGCATAAGTCTTTAGGGACTCGAAAAACCTCTCGAACAGCGACCGGCTCTCGCTTCATCATGACAGTCAGTTTTAGCTTTCTCTACTGAGGTGCTCGACCCAGCTCAACTGGGGCACAATCGCAGTAGTTCTCCTAGTGCTACCTTAGCCGATATAGCGGAACATAAGGCACCAAAACATAGGAGCCGGGCAAACCCAACTATTGACCCAAGACATGATTCGGAGTCGATGCATATAATGCTATAAGTTCGGGGTGCCGCACTTGTTAAAGTGTTCGGACTTCTCACACCATATTGAGGGTACTAAAGCCCCTGGCGTATTTTGGCCGTACCAAAGTGTACGGGTGCAACATGTCGTTAAGGAACATATATTTGTAAAAAAAGGTAATGTAAAGAGAGACAAAAGCTATGCATTGTTTTTTAAAAAGAGATGCGATCAAAGCAGAACGATACAAATAATGCGATAAGCAAAAGGTTAGACTATTTAACATGTTCGTTCCAGGGGCAGGCTGCGGAATGGTATGCGGAACAGGTATACTGCTCGTGATAGAGACCACCTGGGAGTTCCATAATGCGGCATGGCTTGTTTGTTCCCTGGTTCTTGCATCATTTGTGCGGCAATTGAACTGCCGAACAGGCCTTCCGAAGAGTGGAGTCCTGAAAGTAAGAGAAAATTAAAAAACCGACAGCCCCTAGTGCGGTTTAAGCCGTGTTTCGGGCGTGCCGTGATGGCGCCCCTCCCCTTGTACCCATGGTATTTCTAGAGCGTAGTTATGTACGTGAAGTACTGGTGTCGCATTTTTGCGAGGGCTGGGGTTGGGGCCGCATTGCTACGCCTGCTCGAAACATGCCAGGCGGTCTTGTTGTAGGTTACTCCGAGCGCGCTTGACGGTGTCCGGACGTTTAATGGCCGGACTGGACAACTGCCTGGAGAGGCTGCTTTGTACTTCCGCAGCAAGGGCCACCGTGTGCTCCTCCGTTCGGAGAGAGCGTTCGGTGTTTCCATTGACCGTAATTACTCCTCAAGGGCCTGGCATCTTGAGATTAAGGTATGCGTAGTGCGGTACCGCATTGAACTTGGCGAATGCGGTTCGCCCGAGAGTGCGTGATAGCCACTGCGGAATGGGACTATGTCGAAGATTAACTCCTCGCTTCGGAAATTATCCAGAGATCCGAAGACCACTTCAAGTGTGACTGAGCCTGTACAGTTGGCCTCTACACCTGGCATTATGCCTTTAAAGTTCGTTTTGGTGGGCTTAATCCTCGAGGGATCTATGCCCATTTTCCGCACTGTATCCTGGTAAAGCAGGTTAAGGCTGCTGCCGCCGTCCATAAGGACTCTAGTGAGATGAAATCCGTCAATGATTGGGTCTAGAACCAATGCGGCAAATCTGCCATGACGGGTGCTAGTGGGATGGTCCCTTCGATCAAAGGTGATCGGGCAGGAGGACCATGGGTTGAACTTTGGGGCGACTGGCTCTACCGCGTATACGTCCCTTAACGCGCGCTTCCGCTCCCTCTTGGGGATGTGGGTTGCGTATATCATGTTCACCGTCCGCACTTGTGGGGGAAAACCCTTCTGTCCACTGTTGTTCGGCGGCCAGGGCTCTTCGTCGCCATCGCTATGCAGCCCCGTGTCTTTATTTTCGGCATTTAACTTTGCCTGCCTGCTTGAACACCCAACAATCCCTATTGTTGTGACTGGCCAGCTTTTCGGGGGTGCCATGTATCTGGCACAAGCGGTCGAGTATTCGGTCCAAACTGGACGGGCCCCTAGGATTTTTTTGAATCGATTTTTCCGCTGACCAGATTTATAGCCTCTGAATCTGGCATTAACTGCCATATCCTCAGCATTCTCGCCGTTAATGCAGTGCTTCTGCTTGTTGCGACGTGACCTACCACCACTGTCCCTGGTATCCGAATTACCAGGGTTCTTGGTCATATTGTTGCTACGAGCAAGCCAGCTGTCTTCTCCCACGCAAAAGCGGGTCATGAGTGTCGTGAGTGCTGCCATAGATTTCGACTTTTCATGTCCAAGGTGTCGGGCAAGCCACTCGTCACGGATATTGTGCTTGAAGGCTGCTAGGGCCTCTGCGTCCGGACAGTCGACTATTTGATTTTACTTTGTTAGGAACCGTGTCTAGAATTGCTTGGCCGATTCATCTGGCTGCTGAATTACGTGGCTTAGGTCATCAGCGTCTGGTGGTCACACATAAGTGCCCTAGAAATTGTCGAGGAATGCGGCTTCCAGGTCCTCCCAACAACCGATTGATCCTGCTGGCAAGCTGTTAAGCCAATGCCGAGCTGGTCCTTTAAGCTTGAGTGGGAGGTATTTGATGGCGTGGAGATCATCGCCGCGGGCCATGTGGATATGAAGGAGATAATCGTCGATCCATACCGCAGGATCTGTTGTGCCATCATATGATTCGATGTTTATGGGTTTGAAACCCTCGGGGATTTGATGATCCATTACTTCGTCTGTGAAGCATAGTGGGTGTGCGGCGCCTCTGTACTGGGCTATATCACGACGTAGCTCCAATGAGCTTTGTCTACTGTGTTCGGCCCTACCGGATTTGTGTCCGGCGTGACGGTTACCGTCTCGAGTCGTGGGGCGCCCACGCGATCCGTAGATCGATCTTGTTTGCCTTGCCTAGTCCTCCAACATATCCCGCTGGTATGGCGCATTTTCCCATGCCTTGGTACGGGGTGCGGCTTGAGTGGAGGGCTGAGAGGCCTCTCTGTCGCGGACACGAGGTGGCCGGTCGGCCGTATCAAGTGCTGGTGATGTAGGTTTAAGTGCTTCCTCCTCTAATCGGGGTAGCACCCTGCGCTTTGGGTAGCTCATGGAGGGGCGTTCGAGTTTATGCTCTTCGGCCACAAGGACTTCAGTCCATCTGTCGACTAGCAAATCTTAATCAGCTCTAAGTTGTTGCTGTTTTTTCTTGAGGCTTCTGGCCGTGGCCATAAGCCTGCGTTGAAAACGCTCTTGCTCGACGGGATCCTCTGGCATGGCGAATTCGTCACCGTCGAGGCTTGCCTCATCTTCAGAGGGAGGCATACAATTATCGTCCTCGACCTCTCTGTCTGCCGCTCTCTCATGAGGGCTGGCTTCTCCATCCTCCTGTGCTGAATCTTGCTGGACGTGGTTTTCTTCGGCACTCTCCGGAGTATTATTATCTCCCGTGCTGGAATCACCGTATTTGCTTTGGCGGGATTTTGAGTGGCGCCGCTGACACCGGCGCTTAGGCTGTTTCTTGGAGGGGTCATCCTCTGCTGTTCCATCGCCATCTCCTACTTTTGGGGTGTCCACCATGTATATGTGATATGACGAGGTGGCTTTCCAGGGCCCAATAGGCGCTGGTTCTTCATCGTCTCCTGCATCGGCGTCCATACCGTCTATGTCTTCGGAGTCGAAGTCGAGCATGTCGGTTAAATCATCGACAGTGGCTACAAAGTGGGTGCTGGGTGGGCTTTGAATTTCTTCCTCGTCCGTATCCCAACCTTGCTGACCGTAGTCCAGCCAGGGCTCTCCTGATAAAGAGAGAGACTTTAGTGTCTTCAAAATATCGCTGAAAGGCGAGTGCTGAAAGATGTCCGCGGCAGTAAACTCCATGATCGGCGCCCAATCGAATTTGATCGGTAGGGGCGCAGAGGGTTCGGAGTCTGGAGAGGAGTCCGGCTCCTTGGAGTCATGAGTCTCGCGGAGTATGGGGATGGTGTTTGGCTCGATCGCCGTTGGGATCGCAGCCCCCGAGGAGGCGTCCAACCACCCATCCTCGATCGGCGCAGTTGGCTCCGATTTAAGGGTCGGAGCCAATGCGGGTGCGGCTTCTAGGGCACTGTTCGGCGGCAGAGCTAGATCATGCTCGTCGTGATAGTGCGGCGCGCTCGGCAGTGGCCCGAATCCGTCGAAGATAAAGTCCCCGCGGATGTGAGCCATGTAGTTTAAACTTCCAAATCTGACCTGACGGCCAGGGGCATAGCTTTCGATCTGCTCCAGATGGCCAAGTGAATTGGCCCGCAGTGCGAAGCTGCCGAAGACGAAGATCTGTCCGGGGAGGAAGGTCTCACCCTGGACTGCATCTCTATTGATGATCGTAGGAGCCATCAAGCCTAACGGCGACGACATAGAGGAACTCTGAATGAAAGCACCAATGTCGGTGTCAAAACCGGCGGATCTCGGGTAGGGGGTCCCAAACTGTGCGTCTAGGCCGGATGGTAACAGGAGGCAAGGGACACGAAGTTTTACCCAGGTTCGGGCCGTCTTGATGGAGGTAAAACCCTATGTCCTGCTTGATTAATATTGATGATATGGGTAGTACAAGAGTAGATCTACCATGAGATCGGAGAGGCTAAACCCTAGAAGCTAGCCTATGGTATGATTGTTGTTCTGTATGTTGTCCTACGGACTAAGACCCTCCGGTTTATATAGACACCGGAGAGGGTTAGGGTTACACAAAGTCGGTTACAATGGTAGGAGATCTACATATCCGTATCACCAAGCTTGCCTTCCACGCCAAGGAAAGTCCCTTCTGGACACGGGACGAAGTCTTCAATCTTGTATCTTCATAGTCCAGGAGTCCGGCTGAAGGTATAGTCCGGCCATCCGGACACCCCCTAATCCAGGACTCCCTCAGTCGCCGTTAGGCTTGATGGCTCCTACTATAACCGATAGCGATGCGGTCCAGGGTGAGACTTTAGTCCCCGGACAAATCTTTGTATTCGGCGGCTTTGCACTGCGGGCTAATTCGCTTGGCCATCTGGAGCAGATTGACAGCTACGCCCCTGGCCATCAGGTCAGATTTGCAAGTTTGAACTACACGGCCGACATCCGCGGAGACTTGATCTTCGACAGATTCGAGCCGCAGCCGGGCGCGCCGCACTGTCATGATGGGTATGCCCTAGCTCTGCCGCCGAACAGTACCCCAGAGGCTGCGCCCGCATCAGCTCCGACCCTTAGCTCGGAGCCAACTGCGCCAGTCGAGGCCGGGTGGTTAGACACCGCTCAGGGGCTGCAGTCTCAACGGCGGTCGAGCCGAACACCAACCTAACCCTCTGCGCAGCCCGTGACTCCAAGGTGCCGGACTCTTTTCCGGACTCCGAACCATCCGCGCCCCTGCCAATCGAATCCAATTGGGCGCCAATCATGGAATTCACCGCCGCGGATATCTTTCAGCACTCGCCCTTCGGCAACATTCTGAATTCACTAAGGTGTCTCTCTTTGTCAGGAGAGCCCTGGCCGGATTATGGCCAACAGGATTGGGATGCGGACGACGAAGAAATCCGACGCCCACCCACCACCCACTTCGTAGCCACTATCGATGATTTAACCGACATGCTCGACTTCGACTCTGAAGACATTGACGGTATATGGACGACGATGTAGGAGACGAACATGAACCAGCACCTATAGGGCACTGGAAAGCCACCTCGTCATATGACCTATACATGGTGGATACATCCAAAGAAGGCAATGGCGATGGGATAGCGGAGGATGACCTCTCCAAGAAGCAACCCAAACGCCGACATCAGCGGCGCCGCTCTAAGTCCCGCCAAAGCAAAAGTGGTGATACCGGCACAGGAGATAATAACACTCCGGATAGTGCCAAAGACAACAACAAACCCCTCCAGCAAGATTTAGAGCAGGAGGATGGAGGAGCCAGCTCTCCTGAGAGAGCGGCAGACGGAGAGGAGGAGGACGACAATCACATGCTCCCCTCCGAAGACGAGGCAAGCCTCGGTGACGATGAATTCGCCATACCAGAGGATCCTGTCAAACAAGAGCGCTTCAAGCGCCGGCTCATGGCCATGACAAATAGCTTGAAGAAAAAAGCAGCAGCAGCTTCAAGCTGATCAAGATCTGCTAGCTGACAGATGGACTGAAGTCCTCGCGGCCGAGGAATATAAACTCGAGTGCCCCTCCAAGAGTTACCCAAGACGCGGGTTACTACCCCGACTGGAGGAAGAAGCGTATGATACGGCTGATCGGCCACGTCGTGGCCGCGATAAAGAGGCATTCCAGCCAAAAGATCAGCATCCACCTCAACGCCATTCAAATAAAAAGGCATGTGGAGATACGCCAGACCTGCGAGACATATTGGAGGACAAGGCAAAGCATACAAGATCGATCTACGGATCACGAGGGCGCACCACTCTGCGAGACGACAAACGTCACGCCGGATATAGTAAAAGCAAATCCGGCCGGGCCGAACGTAGCGGGCAAGACCCATTTGAGCTGCGTCGCGATATCGCCCAATACAGAGGCGCCGCACACCCCTTATGCTTCACAGACGAAGTAATGGAACATCAATTCCCAGAAGGTTTCAAACCTGTAAATATTGAATCATACGATGGCACAACAGATCCCGCAGTATGGATTGAGGACTTCCTCCTCCACATCCACATGGCCCACGGCGATGACTTACACGGCATCAAATACCTCCCACTAAAGCTCAAAGGACCAGCGGCATTGGCTTAACAGCTTGCCAGCGGACTCCATTAGCTGTTGGGAAGATCTGGAAGCCGCATTCCTTGAAAACTTTCAGGGCACATATGTGCCACCACCAGACGCCGATGATTTGAGCCACACAATTCAGCAGCCATAAGAGTCGGCCAGGCAATTCTGGATTCGGTTCCTTACAAAAAAAAATCAAATTGTCGACTGTCCGAATGCGGAGGCCTTAGCAGCTTTCAGGCACAACATCCGAGACGAGTGGCTAGCCCGGCACCTTGGTCAGGAAAAGCCAAAATCTATGGAAGCTCTCACGACGCTCATGACCCGCTTTTGTGCGGGAGAAGACAGCTGGCTGGCTCGCAGTAATAACATATCAAAGAACCATGGTACCTCAGATACCAAGGGCGGCAATAGCAGGTCACGTCGCAACAAACATAAGCGCCGCATTAACAGCGAAAATACTATGGATACGGGAGTCAATGCCAGATTCAAAGGCTCTAAACCCGGTCAGTGGAAAAAGCCATTCAAACAAAGTATGCCGGGTCCATCCAGCTTGGACCGTATACTCGATCGCTCGTTTCAAATACACGACACCCCAGACAAGCCAGCCAACAATCACACCAACAGGGATTGTTGGGTGTTCAAGCAGGCCGGCAAGTTAATTCCTGAAAACAAGGACAAGGGGCCGCATAGTGATGACAAGGAGGAGCCCCGGCAGCCGCACACGGGAGGACAGAAGAGGTTTCCCCCGCAAATGCGGACGGTGAACATGATATACGCAACCCACATCCCCAACAGGGAGCGGAAGCGTGCACTCAGGGACATATATGCGTTGGAGCCAGTCGCCCCAAAGTTCAACCCTTGGTCCTCCTGCCCGATCACCTTCGATCGCAGGGACCACCCCACTAGTATCCGTCATGGCAGATTCGCCGCACTGGTCCTAGACCCAATCATCGACGGATTTCACCTCACTCGAGTCTTTATGGACGGCGGCAGCAGCCTGAACCTGCTTTATCAGGACACAATGCGCAAAATGGGTATAGACCCCTCAAGGATCAAACCCACAAAACGACCTTTAAGGGCATCATTCCAGGTGTAGAGGCCCATTGCACAGGCTCAATTACACTGGAAGTGGTCTTCGGATCCCCAGATAACTTCCGAAGCGAAGAGTTAATCTTTGATATAGTCCCGTTCGACAGTGGTTATACCGCGCTCCTCGGGCGAACCACATTTGCTAGATTCAATGCGGTACCGCATTATGCCTCAAGCTCAAGATGCCAGGACCTCGCGGAGTTATTACAGTGAATGGAAACACAGAGCGCTCTCTCCGAACAGAGGAGCACACCGCAACCCTCGCAGCAGAAATGCAAAGCAGTCTCTCAAGGCAATCAACCAGTTCGGCGCTTCACAGCCCGGACACCTTCAAGCGCGCTCGGGGCAATCGGCAAATAGACCGCCTGGCACGATCTAAGATCGCGTAGCAATACGGCGGCCACCCCAATCCCAGCCCAGCGGTGAAACTTGTGCCGCGCATACATAATTACGCATTAAATATTCCATGGGCACAGGTGGGGAGGGGGGCACAACTGCGGCATGCCCCAAGACGCGGCCTAAACTGCACTAGGGGCTTCCCGTTCGGTTATTTTTCTTTTTCTTTCAGGACCTTAATCTCTGGAAACACTGTTCGGCAGCACTATTGCCGAACACATGATGCAGCAACCAAGGAGGCAGACAGCTACGTTATATGACGGAATTCCCAGGTTGATTACAGTAACGAGTGAAATATTCAATTTTATATCATTCCTCAGCTTGCCCTTGGAAGGGACATAGTCCTACTCTTTGCTTATCTCACTATCTCTATCACTTTGCTTTAACACACTTTTTTAATAAACAATGCATGACATTACGACTATTATTTCATTCTTGTTACATATATATCTATGTGTTCATTAATGACGCCTTGCAACCGTACACTATGGTATGGCTAATACACTAGGGGCTTACGTACCCCACAATGCGGTGTGAAAAGTACGAACACTTTCACAAGTGCGGCACCCCGAACTTATAGCATTATATGCATCAACTCTGAATCATGTCTTTGGTTAAATGTTGGGTTTGCCCGGCTCCTATGTTTTGGTACCTTACGTTCCGCTCTATCGGCTAAGGTAGCGCTAGGAGAACTACTGCGATTGTGCCCCGGTTCTGCTGGGTTCAGCACCTCAATAGAGAAAGCTAAAACTGACTGCCATGATAAGGCGAGAGACTGGTCGCTGTTCGGCGAGGTTTTCAAGTCCCTAAGGACTTATGCCGCTTAGAGCGAGGGGCCGGCGCTGTCCGGCTTAAAGGCATGTATCGCGCCCCGAATTCGGCCTTCCGAATACCAGGGGCTTCGCCGAAATTTAAAATTATAGAATTCTATGGCTAAGTGAGAGTGATAAAGCATTATTACTCCGGTTGCCTTGTTCGTTGTGCTGAGCACCTCCCTCGAAGGACTCAAATATGGTAACAAGAGTGCTCAGGTTTATCCCGAACACCCCAGCACTCGTGGCATGGGGGCAGAAGCCGAGGACTAGCCATCTCTCAGATTGGATAAACGACCAAACAGAAGGTAATATTTTAAATTCACACAAGCGTTGCATAGAGCATATGAAACAAGTTTTCATCATACAGGATCACATGAGCAAGTCTCATTCAAATATTACATCTTTTGAACACTCATCCGCGATGAGACGGGCACCCGGCAGAACACCCTCGTAGTACATCTCGGGGTGGCGGTGCTCCTTGCCCTCCGGCGGCCCCTCCTTGATCTGCTTCACAGCGTCTAGCTTGACTCACTGCAATTTCACACGGGCGAAAGCCCGGCGTGCACCTTCAATGCAGACAGATCGCTTGACGACCTCCAGCCGCGGGTAGGCATCCACAAGCCGCCTCACCAGGCCGAAGAAGCTGTTCGGAAGGGCGTTGCTAGGCCATAGCTGGACTATAAAGCTCTTCATGGCCTGATCGGCCGCCTTATGTAGCTCGACCATCTACTTCAGCTGGTCGCTCATTGGCACCGGATGTTCGGCCTCAGCATACTGAGACCAGAACAGCTTCTCCGTCGAGCTTCCGTCCGCGGCCTGGTAAAATTGTGCGGCATCGGACACACTGCGGGGCAAATTTGCGAATGCTCCTAAAGAGCTCGGGATCCAGGTAAGTAATCGGTAATTTACTTTTACATGCTTGCTTTACATATAGAAAGCCTTACCCGCCGCTATCTTCTTCATCGCGTCGATCTCTTGGAGGGCCTCTACTTATAGAAAGCCTTACCCGCGGCAAGCTCAGACTCCCGCGTCTTGGAGTCAAGCTCCAACGCCTCGTGCTTCGCCACAAGAGCCTAGAGCTCTTGCTGCACCTCGCCCACCCAAGCCTCGTGCTTCTCTCGCTCGGTGCGCTCCTTGGCCACTTTATCTTCGGCCTGGGTTAGCGCTTGCTTCAGGGCCGCCACCTCGGTCGTGGCCCCTGGCAAACATATGATGATCCTGTCATTTTGCAATCGCATCCTCCTTTATATATATACATAAGACAGGGTATTACTTACCCTTGTTCTCCTCGAGCTGCCTCTTGGCAAGGCCGAGCTCTTTCCTGGACCCCTCGAGGTCCTGCTTCAGTACGGCGACCTCCGCAGTTAGTGCGGCAGACGCCAGCAGCGAAGCCTGCATATGCATATTGACATACTTATATTAGACTCCTCCGATATTATTTGATCCTCTTTTCGGCTTTTCTTTGTGAACACCGAACAAAGCATCAGGGGCTACTGTCTATGCGGTAATATTTCTACTACATTTTAAAACACTTACCTCGAAGCCTGTTAGAAGGCTGGCACAGGCTTCAGTCAATCCGCTCTTGGCGGACTGAACCCTCTGGATCACCGCACTCATGATAGTGCGGTGCTCCTCGTCGATGGAAGTGCTGCAAAGCGCTTCCAGCAGATTGTCCGGTGCCTCTGGATGGACAGAGGTCACCGGCACAGGCGTCTTGCCCCTCTTAGAAGGAGGCCTCCTGCCCGAGCCTGGAACCGCTGGAAGTTCCAGCGCGGTGTTCGGCTAAGGGCCGAACTCGGAGCTGTCAGGGGGCCCGTCCCCTCGGCTCCCGGAGTCCGGAAGGTCGCCTTGAGGCACCTCAGGGACTGTCTCCCCTCGATCCGGTGCCTCTTGAGACAACACCTCGGCGTTATCGGCAGGATAAGGGGAGGTGGCGGTCGGGACTGGATCGCTATCCATGTCCGACAAGGCCAAGGAGCCGTCCGATGATACATCGATACTGGCTCGTGGTGGCCTGCATAATTGCGTTCGGCGTTAGGGAAAGCAGTGCGACAAAGGAATCCTATGAGTTACTCTGGTATCTGAATACTTACAATCTCCCCGGGGTCTTGACCCTGGGCAACTACTCGTCTTCGCCTTCGTCGGCGGCGGTGGAACCATCCGGAAGGAGAGTCCTTCCCTTCTTGGACCCTCCGGCCTCTCCGGTTGGGCCGGCCATCCTTTTCTTGTCTCCCCCAGTCGGTGGGGGAGCACCTTCTTCTTCTTCCTCGTCTTCAGGGGAAGAGTGCACTGCAGAGTCATCGGACGGTGAGTCCGATGACGCCTGGCGTCGGGAACTCTTTCGGGTTCCCTTAGCCTTCTTGGTCTTCTCCGGCACCGTATAAGGGGCCGGAGTCAACATCTTCGCCAGAAGAGCGTCTGCGGGGCCTTCGGGCAAAGGAGCCAGACAGTCGATCTGTCCGGCCATCTTCTGCCAATCCTGTCAAAGGTACGGGAGTTTAGATCCCGCATAGAGTCAATCTATATAAAAAATAAGTATCCTATGAAAGGTAAAGCAACTTACCGTACTGGCTTGGCGCTTCGCGCTAAATCCACGATCCTTAGTAATAGGGGGGGGACCTCGGCACTTTTGAATAGCACCCTCCAGGCGTCTTCATGAGTCGTGTCAAAGAGCCTATTCAGAGTTCGGTGCTACACCGGATTGAACTGCCACAAGTTGACTTCCCGTTGTTGGCACGGGAGTATCCGGCGGATGAGCATAACTTGGACTATGTTGACAAGCTTGAGCTTCTTGGCCACCATGTTTTGAATACATGTTTGGAGTCCGGTCAGCTCTTTCGAACTACCCCAGGACAGGCCCTTCTCTTTCCAGGAGGTGAGCCGCGTGGGGATGCCAGATCGGAATTCAGGGGCCGCTGCCCATGCAGGGTCGCGCGGCTTGGTGATATAGAACCACCCCGATTGCCATCCCTTTATGGTTTCCACAAAGGAGCCCTCGAGCCATGTTACGTTGGGCATCTTGCCCACCATGGCGCCTCCGCACTCCGCCTGGCGGCCGCCCACCACCTTCGGCTTGATATTGAAGGTCTTCAGTAATAAGCCGAAGTGGGGCTTGATGCGGAGGAAGGCCTCGCACACGACGATAAACGCCGAGATGTTGAGGATGAAGTTCGGGGCCAGATTGTGGAAATCCAGGCCGTAATAAAACATGATCCCCCACACGAAGGGATGGAGAGGGAATCCCAGTCCGCGGAGGAAATGGGTGAGGAATACTACCCTCTCATGGGGCCTAGGGGTGGGGATGACCTGCCCCTCATCTGGGAGCCGGTGCACGATGTCATCGGGCAGGTATCCGACCCTCCTCAGTTTCTTGATGTCTCCCTCCGTGACGGAGGAGACCATCCACCTACCTCCCGCTCCGGACATGATTGGAGAAGGTCGAGGTGGGAAGTGCGGACTTGGGCGCTAGAGCTCGAGTGTGCGAAAACGGATGGGTAAGGGAGGAAGAAGGCGTGGATAGAAAGGTGAATCCTTATCCCTTTATATGGGCGGACGAAACTAAGTGTCCCCACTTGCCTGGTAAAACTCGCTTATCCCCCAAACGCCGCAATTGATGGCACGGTTGGGTTACCCACACCCGTATTGATGAGAATCCCGTAATAAGGGGACACGATCTCTGCTTTGACAAGACGTGTCGAAAAACTGCCTCGCGTTATGTGCGGGACTGATTAAAAGAAATGGTTCAAATAATCACCGGGCCATGATGTAACATCATGCTGCCAAAACAAGCTAGCAAATTAGATCTGCAAAAATATTATTCTCTCTACGGTGGAATGTGGAACTTATTTTGCAGGGTCGGACACTATCCTCGTATTAAAATTCTTCTGTGATGTATTCGGAGAAGGAACCCGCCTTGCAATGCCGAAGACAATACTGCGCGCCGGACTCATCGTCATTGAAGCCTGGTTCAGGGGCTACTGAGGGAGTCCTGGATTAGGGGGTCTCCGCATAGCCGGATTATCTCCACTGGCCGGACTGTTAGACTATGAAGATACTTATTTCCATTCTGAAGATCTTGAGGTTGATCAGGAACATGGTGAGGAACTGGGCGATTCTCTCCTCCGGATCGGACAAGTGCAAGTTGATAAGCTTCATGGAAATCCTAACAAGATCCCTCCAGAAACCGTTGGTGATCACTTGTGGCTGAACAAGGCTCGACCTGCTCTGGGGCTGGACACGTGGGCTCGTCTCAAGATCTCTGATGAAGATGATGGGCACCTGGCACCGAAAAATAGGGACATCCACCATGCTACGCCTTCCAGCCCGGTGTCTCCGCTTGCTTACCGGTCACCGCAGGCTGACACGGCCCCTCGGCTGAAGACCATGAAGGCTTCGCTGGACCCTCGTGTCATTTGAGTGCTCTATCTGCTCTGCATTTGGCACCACTTGGGTGATTTGTGTTATTCAGAGAACTTGTTCATCCACCCCCTAGTTTGTAGCTTTTCTACCTTTGCTTTCGAACTGCTCTTTGAGCTGCTGTATCAGAATATGTTGTGGTTTCGTTCCCAACAATGGAACCGGGGAGATGCTCCCTGTTTTTCTAAAAAATATATTTTATATGTTATTATATATTATTTTTATTATCATCATATATTTAACAGATACTTACATATGTAAGAAAACAATATCCCACATCTTATTAACTTATAAAAATAATTTCTTAACAAATAAAATCCTAGATTGTTTTGGCACGAAAATCCTAGTGACTATGTACAAAAGCTTGGTAAGATTTAAGGACGAATGTAATAATATCACTTATTATTTAAATATATTTATAACAAAATGCTCAGCCCCTTTTTATTTTTTGATAACATTGCTGGCCCAACCCAACATTATAATTAGAATCAGCCCAGCAAAATCATGTATTTCGAGAAAGTGCAAATGGCCTGTAAATTTTTAGGAAATAAAATAAATGGGCCGCATGGACGCTACATTATTTGTTCACCCAGCCCAGCTAATGGCTGTAATTCAAAAAAAGATCAAATTGACAGTAAATTCTACCGCGCAAAAAAAGACTGTAAATTCTGGAAAAAAATGGGTTGAATACGTGCCACATTTTTGGAGGCTGAAATGTGGGCCAATAGGTCGAAGCCAACGCAAGTCGTTGTCAATTTAGTCAACAAATGATTCTGACATGTTAGCCGTTGGATTTACATCCAATGACCGGCATCCATCTTCAATCTCTCGTCTTCTTCCTCCAGCGCCGCCGGGACCACCTCCCACCTCCAGCTGCTAGCAGCTCTGCTTAGCACGCTTCGCTATGAAGCGCTACTCCACCGTTGGCCAGGCCATCCCTCCACCCCTCCACACCTCCTGTTCTTCTCCACCGACTACCGAACCACACCGCACTAGAACCAGTTAACCCTCGTACACCTCTCCGTCTGTGACTCTACTCCCGCGTCTTCCCATCTCTGGCTTGTTGATGTCCGGGGCCTCGCCGTCGTCCACCACCTTGGATGCGCTCGGTGCGGCGTGGTCAACATGGTCAACGAATGACACCATCGGAAGTAGACCGTGCGTGGAGAGGCTGACAGCTGGGTCCACGGCCGCACACAAGGAAATGCCTCCTTATTACGTGCAAAATAATGATTCATCCACCTGACATCTGGGACCCACCGGAAGGGCCTCTATATTTCATGAAAATAACGTGCACCCCGCTGACATGTCGGACCCACCAGCTATCTTCGCACGCAAGGAAGTGCCTCCTTATTACGCACAAAAAAAATGAATATTCCCCATGCCAGCTGGAACCCAGCATAGTGGGAGGCTGACTTGTGGGCCTACCAAGTTGACGGGGACGGAGGGCTTTGTCAACTTATTCAATATGAATGATTCTAGCTCCTATTACCGTATAATGTTCATCCAACGGACGTAGTGCTTCTTTCAACCTCTAGTCTTCTTGCTCCAGCCGCCCAAACCAGTGCCAGTCGTGCCGCGTGTTCCTTCCTCCCGTGGCCGGCTGTGATGCCGCGAAGGCCTCACCGCCCCCAACTACTCCCACCGCTGGCCAAGCCATCCCTCTACTCACCCACACCCCCTGTTATTCTGCGGTGACAGCAGCCTCACACCGCAGCCGAACCTGTGAACCCTCGTACTCCTCTTCGCGTGGGCATCCACTGCTGCGTCTTCCCCGGCTCCGAGTCGTCCCCTTCCTAGTCCTCGATGTCATCCACCACTGTGGTGCTCTCGGCGTGGCGTGGTCAACGTGGTCAAGGAACGACTTCCATCGGACGTGGACTGTACGTGGAGAGGCTGACAGCTGGGTCCACGGCGGCAGCAAGGAAGTGCCTCCTTATTACACACAAAATAATGTTTCCTCCACCTGACAGCGGGGACCCACCGTACGGGCCACCGTATTTCGCGAAAAAACGTTTCCCCCTGAGTGCTGGGACCCACCAGCTACATCTTCACACGCAAGGAAGTGCGTCCGGGCAAAAAAAACGATTCGCCCCCCCTGACTGCTGGGACGCACCAGCTACATCTTCGCACGCAAGGAAGTGCGTCCGGGCAACAAAAAAACGATTCGCCCCCCTAACTGCTGGGACCCACCAGCTACATCTTCGCACGCAAGGAAGTGCCTGACAGTCGGGACCCACCTGGTCGAAGCGTACGTAGCGTTGTCATTCTGGTCGTGAATGTGTACGTACATATATACTGGTGGATGTAGAGGCGCGCACGTGTCGTAGTAGAGGCGCGCACGTGTCATAGTAGAGGCGCGCACGTAGCATGTACACGTACGTACAGCGGCCTGGGTGCAAGAAAGAAAATACGGCCACGTATGTGTACATACGGGGGGGTCTCGAATGCCTACTCGCGCATACGTACGGCCAAGGCTCATGTACATGGCTGGGTCGGAATGGAGAAACAACGTCGTCGTCGTGTTCATAGGGAGGCAATAGAATGCGTCGTGTTCGTGGGGAGGCAACGGATTGCGTCGTGTTCATGGGGAGGCAACGGAATGCATCGTGTTCATCGGGAGGCAACGGAACGCGTGGGAGCCAACCGGCGTGGTTGGAACGGAATGCGTGGTCGTGTTCATCAGGAGGGCTTGGACAGTGATCGGGAGGGGTGTGGCGTACCGCAAAATGGAGGAAGCGGACCTCCTATGGTCGAAACGGGGGTCCTGTTGATCAGGAGGGGTGTGGTGTACCGCAAAACGGAGGAAACAGACCTCCTACGGTCAAAACGGGGGTCCTGTTGATCGGGAGGGGTGTGACGTACCGCAAAGTGGACGAAACGGACCTGCTACAGTCGAAACAGGGTCCTGTTCATTGGTAGGGGTGTGGCGTACCGCAAAACGGGACTCCACGGGATACTGTTCATCTCCACCGTCGACCTCCTCCAGCCTCCACGGGCTCCTGTTCATCCAGCCTCCACCGCGCGCTACTCCACCGGCTACTGTTCAACCACCCCTCCACCGTCTACTGTTCATGCAGCACTCCACACCACGAGGTCCTGTTCAACCACCCCTCCACGGGCACCCCTCCACCATCTACTGTTCATCCAACCCTCCACCACACCACGGGGTCATGTTCATCCAGAGGCAACGCCACCGCTCACTGTTCATCCACCCCCCCGCAACGCTCACTGTTCATCCCCGAGGCAGCATCGATCGGCTTCAGTTAGCAGCAGTAGCGAAGGAGTTGCTCGATCGGGTTCTGTTGGGGATATTACTATCAGCTGAGACCCGCCCAGAAGGGGCCGGGTCAGCCCCAATGGCCGGTTACGCAAGAAGCCCAGTAAACATCCAATATTGTAGTTTATTAAGTATTATAGAAGGCCCAAGGGCCTGAAGGCGGTTTAAGGCCTGATATAATGAACCGACATATGTAAGGAAAGATTTGTAAAGAAAGGCATGTAAAGAAAGTCACCAAGCCGGACACGATTATGAGCTGGCCGGGACTCTGTAGGCCACAAGGCGTCGACCCATGTATATAAGGGGACGACCCGGTGGCGGGTTAGGGAAGGAGAAAATAGATCGATAACCAAGCCGGCGAGTTGAGCCTCTTGGAGATCGAAACCCTAGCAATACCAAACCCAACTAGACGTAGGCTTTTACCTTCATCATAAGGGGCCGAACTAGTATAAAAACTCTCTCGTGTCCTTTGTCCGGATTAACCCCTTTAAGCTTCCTAGTGCGATGGCCCTACGACTAAGTCCTTGCTCTAGGACATCTGCCGTGACAATTCCACGACAGTTGGCGCCCACCGTGGGGCCAGCGCACGGTGGATTTGAGTTCTTGAAGGGCAGCTTCGAAGGGCTTAAGGGATACGCTGTGGGCCGGATGACCAAGAGTCGTCGCGGCAAGCTCTACATCGACGACGAAGGCTGGGGCCCCGAGGCCGGCTCAATCGAGTATGGGTACCGGGTTCCCTTCGGCGGAATTCATGTTTTCATCGGCCGGTTCGGCGAGTCGGGCCCTGTGCCGGACGTCCACACCAACCTCATCGAAAAAGCTCAGCATGCAAGGACCGCCCGTGTTCAATCTGTCGTGAAACATGCCTTCGTAGGCTGCATCCACGGTGGTGAATACTCGGAAGGATCGGTGGAGGGCGGTGAGACGGCCGTCTATTCTGACACTTCATCATCAACGAGCGAGACGGACTCTTTGTACCAGCTACAAGACGGCATGCTCGGGGGTTGTTCCGATGGCAGCAGTATTCCGGACCCCCTTGAGGCGCCGAATTGGGCCGGAGTCTTCATGGCAGGGACACAACCCAGGCAGAACTCTACCGTAGCAGCAGCAGCGGCTACCGGGTCGGCTGCAGCCGGGTGAGGAGACCCCGCGCGCCCCGGCTCAGATTCTAATGGACCTCATGGATAAACTGACAACTCTGTTAACCACTATGGTAGAGCCGGCGGATAAAGCCCAACACGAAGCAGAGGTGGCACGCGTGCGTGAGGAAATGGTGCAAGCTAAGGAAAATCTACCCGCAGAGGAAACCCGGATGGTAGCAGAACGAGCGGCTTTGGATGCTCGTGCTCAACAACTTCAAGCGGAGACTTTCCGGCTCTCGGTGGACCTTAACGCATCAAAGAGGTCATGAGGAGGAGGCATCAGAAATCTCAATCACGTCTGCCCCTGACACTTGATCCGAGGAACCTGCTCCATACACCCGGGGCAGGGGGGAGCAACCCGCCGGAGGCAAACCGGATCACGACACCCGGCACACCGGTTCAGCCACGTGCCACAGAGCCACCTCGTATAATTACCGCTCCACCTCATTACGTGCCAACACCGCCAGGTCACTTCTCCAACCCTTTAGAAAACCTCATCGCAGCGTCGGCTCGTTTGGCGGCTCTCCTAATGGAAGGCGACTCACCAACAGCAATTGAAACACGGAGGGTAAGAGAACTTCTTCAAATGGCTCTGGTGCAGTATGATGCGTACTCCTACAGTCGAGACAGGATCCACTCAACTCCTCGCCCAAGCCAGAGCCCGAGTTAAAGTAGGCATATGGAGTCCGCAGATATGTCAAGCAATGCTCAACGCCACAACCGGCCATACAGGCATGAGCCGGTGCAGGCTGGAGCCCTTAACTTGGCGGATCAGGAGAGGATTCGTCAAGAGGCGGAACGGGCAGCTCAAATGGCAGTAGATCAGGCGGCTCATCAAACCTTTTCGGCTTATCCAGCAACCTCGGTTGAGGCAGGAGTGGCCACAAGAACCGGAGGCGTGCCTTGCTTGGTGCCGGCCATACGCAATGAGTGTTTGCCAAAGGACTTCAAGGGGCCTCGTAAAGGATGAGTATGACTCCAGAGCGGAAAAATTAACCTTTGAGGTGGTTAAGATCAAGAGCCCATATCATGCTCTGTTTGGGCGGCCGGCTTATGCCAAGTTCATGGCTCGGCCGTGTTACGTGTAGTTACAGCTCAAGATGTCGGGTCATAAAGGCACCATTACAGTACATGGGAGTCGGAAGATAGCTTTGGAATGTGAAGAAGGTGATGTTGCCTATGCTGAATCTGTTTGTGCAACAGAGGAGTTAAAATTTTACAAGGATCATGTTGACCTGGCAGACATGACGTCATTAAAGAAACCAACAATAGAGCATGAGCCGGAGTTGAAGTTCAAATCAGCTGATGACATAAGATGGTCGACTTTGTTCCTGGCGACTCATCCAAGCAGTTCATCATCAGCGCAAACTTGGATCTAAAATAGGAAAGCGCGCTTATCGAGTTCATCCATGAGAACCGGGACATCTTTGCATGGAAACCTTCAGACATGCCGGGTGTCCCGAGGGAACATGCCGGGTGTCCAAGCAACGATATCCGCATTTGCATAAACTCGTATATGGGGTATTCATGGCAAGCTGGAAGCTTAAACATTATTTCCAGGGTCACCCGATCACTGTCGTCAGCTCTGCTCATTTGCGAGACATCATTCAAAATAGAGAAGCCACTTAGGCGAGTCGCCAAGTGGGCTATTGAGCTTGGGTCTCATGGGTTGAAGTATGTTCCGCGTACTACGATCAAATCTCAAGCACTTGTTGATTTCATCAATGACTAGACAGAGATGCAGATGCCAGAAGAGAAACCAGACAACACGTATTGGACTATTCATTTTGATGGGTCCAGACAGTTGGAAGGCTCGGGGGCTGGAGTTGTGTTAACTTCTCCGCGAGGTGACAATTTTGTTATGTGTTACTGTTGATGTTTCCTTGCACTAACAACGCAGTAGAATATGAAGCCTTGCTCCATGGTCTTCGAGTGGCGAAAGGGATGAGTTTGAGCCGGGTCAGATGTCTTGGCGACTCAGATCCAGTGGCTCAACAGGTATCTGGCAAGTGGGATTCCAAGGATCCTCTCATGGCGGCTTATCGCCGGGAGGTTGATGCCGTTGCAGGACATTTTAAAGGTTATCAGGTGGAGCACATTGACCGTCAAAAGAACAAGGAGGCTGATGCCTTAAGCCGGTTGGGGTCTCAGCGTAAGGCGGTGCTACCTAACACCTTTTTGGATATTTTGCATAACCCCTCTGTCAAGTTGCCCACAGAAGAAGATTTAGCTGTTCCTGACCCGGAGGCGCAGTTGGTGGCGGCTCTTCATGTCATCCCAGATTGGACAATACCGTTTTTGGCTTATATGACCCGGGGAGAGTTGCCAGCAGATGAGACTCTGGCTCGACAGATAATCCAGCGGTCTAAGTCAATGTCGATTTCAGATGGAGAATTATACCATCGCTATGTCTCTCGAGCGTATCAGCGGTGTGTTTCCCCTGAAGAAGGTTAAGAAATACTTCGTGAGATCCATGAAGGTGATTGTGGTCATCATGCCGGGTCAAAATATCTGGTGGCCAAGGCTTTTCGTCACGGCTTTTACTGGTTGACGGCTCACGCTGATGCAAAAGATCTGGTCAGTAGATGTGATGGATGTCAAAAGATTGCATGACGGGCGCATGTGCCGCTCAGGAGCTCCGGATGATCCCAATCACTTGGCCGTCTGTGGTCCGGGGGCTTGACATGGTGGGGCCTTTCAAAAGGTCCAAGGATAAAAAGACACATCTCTTGGTGGCAGTTGATAAATTCACTAAGTGGGTTGAGGCGGAACCAGTGACTAAGTGTGACGCGGCCACGGCGGTTCAGTTCATGAAAAAGGTGATCTTCCGTTTTGGTTTTCCACACAGCATTATCACTGACAATGGCACTAATCTATCCCAAGGAGCTATGGAGGAGTTTTGTCAACGTGAACACATCCGGCTTGATGTTTCTTCTGTAGCTCATCCTCAATCCAATGGTCAAGCTGAGAGAGCCAATCAGGAAATTTTGAAAGGTATAAGACCCCGTCTTATGGTTCCCTTACAGCGAACGCCGGATTGTTGGGTAGGGGAATTACCCTCGGTGTTATGGAGTATCAACACCACACCTAACAGATCAATAGGTTACACACCTTTCTTCATGGTTTATGGAGCAGAAGCAGTGTTGCCTAGTGACATCCGTCATGACTCACCCCGTGTGGCGGCTTATGTTGAAGCTAATAATGAGCAAGCAAGATAGGATGCACTTGACTTGTTGGATGAAGAAAGAGACTTAGCAACGGCCCGGTCAGCAATTTATCAACAGGACCTGCGCCGATATTGCAGCCACCGGGTTAAGTCCCGGACTTTTCAGGAAGGCGATTTGGTGCTCTGGCTCATCCAGGATCTATCAGATGCACACAAGTTATCCCTACCTTGGAAGGGCCCTTTGTGTTCAGTAAGAACTTAAACAACGGGTCATATTACCTCATTGACGTTCGAGAGCACACAGACTCACGTAAGTCGGAGGAAGAGACCCGCTGGCCGTGGAACATTGCTCAACTTCGGCCATATTACACCTGAGCTACCGACTCTCATCATGTACATACTTTAACATTGTATACCCCATGTTAAGCAATAAAGTAAGACCATCGGTCTCTTTTCTTTTCAAAGACTATGCATCTTTGTTATTTCTTATTTTCGAAAGACTATTAAGGAGCTGATCATATTTGAATCAAGTTTAACCTTCTTGGTCCAGCTTATGATCGTACCTGAATCTACCTACAAATCTCATGGTCACTTGGGGGCTTCCTGTTCAAACATAGGTCGTATTCGAACCAAAGAGATCATAACTGTCGTAACCCTCTTGATCGGCTCAAGGACAAACTCACTTGGGGGCTTCTTGATCGTATCCGAATCATAGCTTAACCCCTTTTGAGTCCGACTTGGATCGTATTCGAATCAGGGTCGTTAAAAACCTCTCAAGGTCATTTGGGGGCTTCCTATTCAAACATAGGTCGTATTCAAACCAAAGAGAACATAGCTGTCGGTACCCTCTTGATCGGCGCAATGCCAAAGCCACTAGGGCTATATGGTCGTATTCGAACCTTAGCTTAACCACTTTGGTCCGGTTTACTGATCATATTCGAATCAGAAACCCCCACCTTTTGAATACAGGATTAAATTATGCTTGCCTTTTAGTTTTTTGTTGTTTCAATATTACAAATAATTAGCCCGGTCTTCTTCGCCGGCTCGGCTATTTGACAACACAGCCGCCCGGGTCATTCACACCGGCGGCTTACGGATTAAAAGGCGCAACCTACCAAGGTATAGTAGTCATTGGTATTCAAAAAAGCATTGGCTTCTCATAAAGATTGAATTATCAAATTCATCACCCGGGTTATTTAAACCGGCGATCTAAGGATCAAAAGGGACATGGTATATGGTTATTACTTATACGCACTTACCTGCTGCATTAACTACAGAGTTAGTTTCAGCCCTTGCCCTTTATTTATATCTGTCTCTGTTTCCTATTGTGGAAAACGTATTGGCTATAAATTGGGTGTTTTAACCAGTCTTTCCTTTGTATTTATAGGAACATAGTTCAAACATTGCAGAGACAAACATTAAATACGATGCATACATTGGCATCAGGAAACACAGAAGTCACATAAAAGTATTTTATGCGCGATGGCATAAGCAGAACATACGGTGTTTTCACAACTAAGTTATTACAAGGCTTTATAAACCCATGAAGATGATCATTGTTCCTCCCTCGCCGGTTCACCACCTTCTGTTGGCTGGAAGTTGGGTTTTGACAATGAAAACCATTCTCGGCGACAAATTCGGCTTCGTTGTCGATCAGGCCGACCGGGTCAACTTCCGGGGCAAATGTGTCTTCTCTCACTGGTGGGATCAAATCTGTTACCTTGTATGAGGGAGTGTCCATCTTCTTATTCTCACTATCAAAACCCGGCTGGTATTTATCAACATTGGTGTCATCTCCAAGGGTAGTTGCCTGAGGCCGGACTCCGCGCACGCAAGCCATGAAGTCATCCTGATCAAAAGGAGACCCGTCTTCCTTCACGGTGGGATAACCTCTTGCCACGTCCGCCGGGTCTAGGTCTGGCACCCAAGCCATGGAGCGGCTCAGGGCAGTCAAAGCTCCGGCTCGTGCGCAGGAGCGTTTTACTTCTTGAAACCTGGCAGGAAGGTTGGACAGTTTCTTCAGGACGTCGCTGAGCCGGTTGGGTCCTTGATTAGCAGGAGAGATGGCAGCCAGATCCAGCTGTGCGCCAATATACAATTGTTCAACCAAAGTATATACTGCCTTCAGTTTAATCAACGGGTCTTGGCTCAGATTTTTGCTTCGAGGGCCTGCATGAATTTTACACGCAAAGTCAGTTGGCAGATTATACTCCGGATCGGCAAAAAGCACACAAAAGTTAAAGTCAGACGGCTTACCAAATATAGCAGCTACCATTTGAGACACCCGGCCTTTTAACCCGTTCAACTCTGTTGAAATCTCTTTCAGAGCTGTTTCGGCCGTCTCAGCACGTTGGGTCAAAAGCGTTTTTTCCTCTGCCCAAGTTTTCTCCTTGGCAGCAAAGCTGGTCTTTAAATTTTCCATTGTAGAGAGACTTATTTTCAGTTTGGAATTTGCGGATTTTATTTCTGTTTCCTGATTCGCTAGTCGGGTCTTCGCATCAGTCAATTGCGAGTTCAATTCAGATAAGGCATTCTGCAAAACATTCAGATGAGTCAAGATTTGGTTTCAAAGTTCAAAAATCAAGATTCAAGTCTCAAGTACTTTACAAAAAACCACTTGACACTTGGTGGGTAATGTATGCCAGATCAAATTTCTATGACTCTACAGACATATTTAAGTCCCAAGTACCTTACAAAGTAACAATACTTGGCACTTGGGGGCTAAGGTATGCAGTTCAGCAAGGTTAAGCCGGAGTATTAAGTACTTTGAAGACGGTCTTAAAATAATTTAAAGTACCAGTTCATTTATGATCAAAATGAGCCGATCCTTGGGGATTACAAGTGAGGCTTTGTTCTATTAAAGTCAAGAAAAAATTCAAAAGTAAAGGTCTCGGCCTATATTTTAAAGTCTATAGGTTATTCCGGTTCTCTCATAATCTGAAAACATGGGGGCTGAAGGAATACATATAAGCCGAAAAAACGTACCTCATATTTTAACTGCAGCTACTTGACCATCTCAATCTCAGAATCGCGGCTGGAGTGAACATGATTAAGATAGCCGGACAAAATACCATTCGCATTGAGACGGTCATAATTGGCAACGTCAAAGCGAACTTTTTTCCTCTCCAACGCCTCTTGTTTTGTTGTACACCGAGCCAGCACGGTTGGGTTCCCCGGCTCAATAAAGCGGCTCCTAGTAATTTGAACATCTTGTGCAGGCGGAGACGGCGGGTTGGCTGAGCTTGATGGTCCGGTTGTAGAAGGGTTCATAGTGGTTTCGTCAAATGATAGCTCAGGAGGATTTGCTTCGGTGTCAACAGGCGGATCTTCTGGAGCGTCAGCTAATGGAGAAGGCGGCCTAGCCGGGTCAGATGCCAGCACCGCCGAGTCTTTTGCCGGCTTAGGTTCCTTCGCTTTTTTGGATTTAGCTTGACCACTAAGAAAAAAGGTTGCAGGATTGTCAGTATAAAGGTACAATTGAACAAACCGAAAGAAAGGAGGATTTCTAATTACCCGGGAGCAGTCTTGAAAGCCAGGAATTGCATTTGCGATGAGTCGCCAGAAGAGCGAGACACCTCCTGAAAGGATAAAAAAGAATTAAAAGAAATACAAGGAGAAGGATCCATTAAATAGAGTTAAAGACAGAAATAAGTAAACCTCATTCGGACGTTTCTGAGAGTTTGTTGAAGAACGGCAGCCGGTTCATCTTCAATCCCAGCTTGACGGCGGCTTTCATGTTGCTGCTTTTTCAAACGAAAGTTGGGATCCAAGTGAGCTAAAGGGTTAGAAAACCTTACTTTATGGATCACTCGTCGAACTTTGTGTCTTCGTAAGTGCTCTGAGTCGGAGGAAATGATAGTTACCTCTGCTTCCCCGACCTGACTGGTGCCCTAGTGTCATCCTGGTAATTATCAATGTCAATAATATTGTTAAAAAATTGGCCAAGGGAATCAAGGGCTACCTTCGAATCAGACGTGTCATCAAGCTTCATCAAATCTTCAATAGTGTTCTTCTTTTTCTTCTTCGACTTCCGGGTCATTTTCTTGGCATTCATGGCAGTGGCTTTTGCCTTCTTGGCAGCCTCGTGGTCATATTTTACTTTCCAAAAGTCAGAGTTGTCCTGCAGACAGGCAAAGACAAGATGAAAGGTCAGTGCTAATAATACGGCTGGGCAAAATACAAAGGAAAAGAGATCAGAATATCCTTACTTCTGGCACCGGGTTAAGCTTACAGAAGGGATTTAACCCAACAATACTGCAGTCTTCATATTTCCCATTCACCAAAAGGTTTGACATTGAGACAACGTCTTCTTCGCTTAGTTGAACCGGGCTATGCCGAAGAGAGTCGTCCGGGCCTCCACCATATTCATACATCAACTTTGACCGACGGCTCAAAGGAATAACCCGCCATGAGATCCAGCAACGGGTCAGATCAACTCCAGTCAACCCATTCCCTAACAGAGCATTGATCTTTTTTATGGATGGCATCAATATCTTGCATTCAGCAACAGTGAGTTTATCTGGAAGCGCGAACTTGGAGTCCAGACGATCGGGGCGATAACCCGGCAGTGGCTTCTCGTTTGATGTTGAGATGTCCTGACAGTAGAACCAAGTTTGGTTCCAGTCCTTTGGGTGACTTGGTAAGACTATGAGAGGGAAGACAGCACCCTGTCGGCGCTGAATTGAGATGCCTCCAAGCTCTAAGCTAAGGCCGTTGGTGCACTCGTTCTGCCGGTTCAGATAAAAGTATTCTCTAAACAGCTCTACGGTTGGCTCTTGCTGAAGATACACCTCACAGAGGACTTGGAAGTTACAAATATTAGATATGGAATTGGGCCCGATGTCCTAAGGATGGAGTTTGAAAAAGTGAAGGACCTCTCTGAAGAAATTTGAGCCGGGCGGTGAGAAGCCACGGTTCATGTGGTCAGTAAAAACAATCACATCGCTGTCTCTTGGATTGGGTCGTTCTTCTTCCAGGTCAGGGGCACGGTAAGACATGACAACTTTTGATGGCAGAAATCCTATGATGAAGAACTCTTTTAAATGTTCCTCAGTTATGGTTGAGGGAGCCCAATTACAGATGGTTGGCGTTTTGGACGACATGATGTGCAAGGAACTGAAAAAAGCAACATGCCGGTTCAGTTTAACAATGATATTAACAGTTAATGGATGAAGACGCAAAACAAGTAATGGCGTCTTAACTAAGGGCTAATGACATATAAGGAAAAGAAAGCCGGTGCGGTAAGCCGGCATGACTATAGATTCTTTCAGAAAGTGGATTTAGCTAAGTATTGGGACAAACAAGTTTCCCAAAATGGTTGATATTATTTCAGATCAAATGGATGTTCAAAATGAAAAAAATTCTAGACCTAAAAATACAGTCCAGATGATTTCATCAAATCTAAACATAGCTCTTGTACCAGAAAAAGGAGTTTGCTTATATCAAAAGGAGGCACCAAACAGCTACTGCATGAACATACATCTCTTTGGGATAAGAAAGAGGAGGCAATAGAAGAACTATGATGAACAACGAAGAACACGCAGGAGCTTGGAAACCCTAATGAAGATCTAAAGCATGAAGGAAAGAAAGCTTACGGTTGCAGGTCTACTGCGGAGGTCGCCGCGGGTTCTCTGGATCGGTTCAGGTCGATGCAGCGGCCAAAGTCGACGACGGAGATAAGGCGCGGCGGCGGCGAAGCTTGAGCAGTAGCAGGGTCGCGAGAGGACAGAGAGAGAGAGAAGAATGAGGAAGGCCGGGGCGAGCCTATTTATAAGGAAAGATAGGAACAGGCGGACGCAAAAATCAAGGGAGAACCGAATAATGGTTATCCAGCTATATAGGCGCCTTGATTCTCAGGAAGCATTAAAGATAAAAGATCCATTGGAAGATGACGTCATGAAAATCTTTTGCATTTTCAAGAGATGACGTCACAGCGGATTACAAGGGAATTTCAGTAAAGATAAGAAGATGGATTTTTTGGCTAAGTATGGAAGATTGACAAAGAACAAAGTTCAAAGTCAACCTGGGGCCTAATTTTGGGGATATTACTATCAGCTGAGACCCGCCCAGGAGGGGCCGGGTCAGCCCCAATGGCGGGTTACGCAAGAAGCCCAGTAAACATCCAAGATTGTAGTTTATTAAGTATTATAGAAGGCCCAAGGGCCTGAAGGCGGTTTAAGGCATGATATTATGAACCACCATATGTAAGGAAAGATTTGTAAAGAAATGCATGTAAAGAAAGTCACTGAGCCAGACACGATTATGAGCCGGCCGGGAATCTGTAGGCCACCAGGCGACGACCCATGTATATAAGGGAACGACCCGGTGGCGGCTTAGGGAAGGAGAAAACAGATCGGTAACCAAGCCGGCGAGTTGAGGCTCTTGGAGATCGAAACCCTAGCAATACCAAACCCAACTAGACGTAGGATTTTACCTTCATCGTAAGGGGCCGAACTAGTATAAAAACTCTCTCGTGTCCTTTGTCCCGATTAACCCCTTTAAGCTTCCTAGTGCGATGGCCCTACGACTAAGTCCTTGCTCTAGGACATCTGCCATGATAATTCCATGACAGGTTCAGTTAACAGCCATCGATTGATCGCTCGGATTCAGTAACGCGTAGGCTGTAGTGAAATCGCTCGGGTTCAGTTAGAGCCCAACGCCTCGCTCGGGTTCAGTTAGAGCCAACGCCTCGCACACACGCGTGTACGTGTACGAGAGAAACGCGCATCGCTCGGCCCCCGACCTCCCACCGTAACGGGGAACTCCCCAAAATTTTCCTCCCCCTCACATCTACCACGGTTTTTTTTGTCATGGACGGCCCAAAGAATGTCATGTAGCTGCATCTCCGGCCCGCCCAAGACGAAAAGCCCATTTTCTGTCATGATTTTTTGTCATAGAAGTAGGAGCCCACCACATCTATAATGATACCGGGTTTTGTCACAATTATCATCATAGAAGTGTCATATGTATGACAGAAAAAAAATTCGTTTGGCCCAAAATGTCACGGATGTGTCTTTTTTTGTAGTGGAGAGGCATAAGCTAACATACTTTCTCTTCTTGGATCATATGCACTTATGATTGGAACTCTAGCAAGCATCCGCAACTACTAAAGATCATTATGGTAAAACCCAACCATAGCATTAAAGCATCTGGTCCCCTTTATCCCATACGCAACAATCCCCTTACTCGGGTTTATGCTTTTGTCACTCACGCAACCCACTATAAGCCAATCATGAACGTATTGCAACACCCTACAGCGGGAATCCCTCACGCTTGCGCGACACGGAGGGCACAATAGGATAGCACCAAAATAAAACATACAACTCGTACCAATCTAGATCATCAATCAACCCAAAGACAAAAGATATCTACTCAAAACATCATAGGATGGCAACACATTATTGGATCATAAATATGTGGCATAAAGCACCATGTTCAAGTAGGGATTACAGTGGGGTGCGGTTGAGTGGACCGCGTAAAAGAGATGAGGATGGTGATGTTGATGAAGACGATCACACTAGTAGAAAACAGGGCTATGGTCCAGGCCGGCTCAGCCCATTAGTCCCGGTTCAGTGTAGAACCGGGACTAATGTGGGCATTGGTCCCGGTTCGTGAGCCCAGGGGGCCGGCCGTACCACGTGGGCCATTGGTCCCGGTTCGTCTGGACCTTTTGGTCCCGGTTGGTGGGACGAACCGGGACCAATGGGCCTCGCTCCTGGCCCACCACCATTGGTCCCGGTTGGTGGCCTGAACCGGGACCAAAGGCTCCCCTTTAGTCCCGGTTCTTGCCACAAACTGGGACCAATGAGGTGCCTATATATACCCTCGCCCGCGAGCAGAGCACTCCAGTGCTCTGTTTTTCTCTGGCCGGCGAGGGGACGGGTTTGTGGTGCTCTAGCTCACCTCCTATGCACATGAGGTGTTCGATCGAATGCCCGAGCCACACTACTTAAACTTTCTCCTCTCGAAGCTCGACCTCCAAGCTCCATTTTCCTCGAGATTTGTCTAGATTTAGCGGTCCGTCACGCCCCGTCCCCGTCTTCACCGCTGTCGATCACCCGCGCTGATCTCATCACCGACACCACCATGGTGAGCCTCTTGTTCTTATCTTCTTTCTGAAAGGAAAAATATTCTTACTTGTCTGTTTAGATAGATACTTGTATCATTTTCTTACATTTATTATTGCATCTTATATAGTGTGATGGTTTTGGTATCCGCCCCCGTCGGCCCTCGTCCTGTCTATGATTCGGATTTGGTATGTATATTATCTTCATAACTATTGGTTCATTTATTGTTTATGAAAATTATGCCGACCAACGTGACATAGATTTTATTTATCTAGGATGTATGTGAATCGGAAATGCCAACCGACCCTGTTGTCGAGAGGTTAAATTTAGTTGAAGAAGAAAACAATTTGTTGAAGGAAAAAATAAAAAAAATTGATGAGGAGAAGATGATATTGCAGTTGCATGTTGCGGATGCCGTCGATGATCACAAGATCAAGATGGATGCAATGCGCTTGAAGATTAGAAAGATTAGAAAATATGCCATTCATACCGAGGCTTGGTATCATTATGCCGTTGGATCAATTGTTACCTTGGTTGCGATTATGATCGCATTTGTTTTCGCATTGAAATGTTTTACATAGTTTCAATGTATGGTTTAATTAATTAGATGCTCTGGAGAGCTATATGTTGTTAGATGAGAACTATGTATGCACTTTGGTTTTAATGTGATGATGAACTTCTATTAATTTGGAAACTTAATTATATATAATGCACGCAGATGAACCGGCAATGGATGTACGGTGACAGACACACCCGCGAGTACATTAAGGGCGTGCATGAGTTTCTCGATGCGGCTGAGGCAAACAAGCAGAATGGTTTTATGTGTTGTCCATGCACTGAATGTGGGAATACGAGGTCTTACTCTAACCGGAAAATCCTTCACTCCCACCTGCTTTACAAGGGTTTCATGCCACACTATAATGTTTGGACGAGGCACGGAGAAATAGGGGTTATGATGGAAGACGGCGAAGAAGAAGAGTACGATGACAACTATGTGCCCCCTGAATACGGTGATGCTGCAACGGGGGGAGCTGGTGAAGATCAAGAGGAACCAGACGATGTGCCCAATGATGCTGCCACGGGTGAAGCTGCTGAAGATAAAGAGGAACCAGACGATGTGCCCGATGATGATGATCTCCGCCGGGTCATTGTCGATGCAAGGATGCAATGCATTAGTCAAAAGGAGAAGCTGAAGTTCGATCGCATGTTAGAGGATCACAAAAAAGGGTTATACCCCAATTGCGAAGATGGCAACAGAAAGCTCGGTACCATACTGGAATTGCTGTAGTGGAAGGCAGAGAATGCTGTGGCTGACAAAGGATTTGAGAAGCTACTGAAAATATTGAAGAAGAAGCTTTCAAACGATAACGAATTGCCCGACAGTACATACGCAGCAAAGAAGGTCGTATGCCCTCTAGGATTGGAGGTGGAGAAGATACATGCATGCCCTAATGACTGCATCCTCTACCGCGGTGCCTACAAGGATCTGAACGAATGCCCGGTATGCGGTGCGTTGCGGTATAAGATCAGACGAGATGACCCTGGTGATGTTGACGGCGAGCCCCTCAGGAAGAGGGTTCCTGCGAAGGTGATGTGGTATGCTCCTATAATACCACGGTTGAAACGCCTGTTCAGAAACGAAGAGCATGCCAAGTTGATGCGATGGCACAGTGAGAACCGAAAGAAAGATGGGAAGTTGAGAGCACCCGCTGACGGGTCGCAGTGGAGAAAAATCGAGAGAAAGTACTGGGATGAGTTTGCAAAGGACCCAAGGAATGTATGGTTTGCTTTAAGCGCGGATGGCATTAATCCTTTCGGGGAGCAGAGCAGCAATCACAGCACCTGGCCCGTGACTCTATGTATGTATAACCTTCCTCCTTGGATGTGCATGAAGCGGAAGTTCATTATGATGCCAGTTCTCATCCAAGGCCCTAAGCAACCCGGCAACGAAATTGATGTGTACCTAAGGCCATTAGTTGAAGAACTTTTACAGCTGTGGAATGGAAACGGTGTACGTACGTGGGATGAGCACAGACAAGAGGAATTTAACCTTAAGGCGTTGCTGTTCGTGACCATCAACGATTGGCCCGCTCTCAGTAACCTTTCAGGACAGACAAACAAAGGATAGCACGCATGCACGCACTGTTTAGATGACACTGAAAGTATATACCTGGACAAATGCAGGAAGAATGTGTACCTGGGCCATCGTCGATTTCTTCCGACCAACCATCAATGTCGAAATAAAGGCAAGCATTTCAAAGGTGAGGCAGATCACTGGAAGAAGCCCGCCATGCGCACCGGTGATCACGTGCTTGCTATGGTCAATGATTTACACTACGTAATCTTTGGAAAGGGTCCCGGTGGACTAGCTGTTCCGAATGACACTGAGGGACACGCACCCATGTGGAAGAAGAAATCTATATTTTGGGACCTACCCTACTGGAAAGACCTAGAGGTCCGCTCCTCAATCGACGTGATGCACGTGATGAAGAACCTTTGCGTGAACCTGCTAGGCTTCTTGGGCGTGTATGGGAAGACAAAAGATACACCTGAGGCACGAGAGGACCTGCAATGTTTGCACGAAAGAGACGGCATGCCTCCGAAGCAGTATAAAGGTCCTGCCAGCTACGCTCTTACGAAAGAAGAGAAAGAAATCTTCTTTGAATGCCTACTTAGTATGAAGGTCACGACTGGCTTCTCGTCGAATATAAAGGGAATAATAAATATGCCAGAGAAAAAGTTTCAGAACCTAAAGTCTCATGACTGCCACGTGATTATGACGCAACTGCTTCCGGTTGCATTGAGGGGGCTTCTACCGGACAACGTCCGATTAGCCATTGTGAAGCTATGTGCATTCCTCAATGCAATCTCTCAGAAGGTGATCGATCCAGAAATCGTACCAAGGCTAAGGAGTGATGTGGCGCAATGTCTTGTCAGTTTCGAGCTGGTGTTCCCACCATCCTTCTTCAATATCATGACGCACGTCCTAGTTCATCTAGTCGACGAGATTGTCATCCTGGGGCCCGTATTTCTACACAATATGTTCCCCTTTGAGAGGTTCATGGGAGTCCTAAAGAAATATGTCCGTAACCGCGCTAGGCCAGAAGGAAGCATCTCCATGGGCCATCAAACAGAGGATGTTATCGGGTTTTGTGTTGACTTCATTCCTAGCCTTAACAAGATAGGTCTCCCTAAATCGCGGTATGAGGGGAGACTGACTGGAAAAGGCACTCTGGGAAGAGACTCAATAATATGCAGGGACGGATATTCTTGGTCTCAAGCACACTACACAGTTCTACAGAACTCTACCTTGGTGACCCCGTATGTCGATGAACACAAGAACAGTCTGCGCTCCAAACACCCGGAGCAGTGCGACGACTGGATTACATGTGAACACATCAGGACTTTCAGCAGTTGGTTGGAAACACGTCTCAGAGGTGACAACACTGTTTGTGATGAGTTGTACTTGTTGTCCAGGGGACCATCTTTGACTGTATTGACTTACAAATGATACGAGATAAATGGGAATACATTTTACACGATCGCCCAAGATCAAAAGAGCACCAACCAAAACAGCGGTGTCCGCTTTGATGCAGCAACCGAGAGCGGAAAGGACACATATTATGGTTACATAGTGGACATATGGGAACTTGACTACGGACCTGATTTTAAGGTCCCTTTGTTTAAGTGCAAATGGGTCCATCTGTTAGGCGGCGGGTACAGGTAGACCCGCAGTACGGAATGACAACAGTGGATCTGAAAAATCTTGGGTACACTGACGAACCGTTCGTCCTAGCCAATGATGTGGCACAGGTTATCTATGTGAAGGACATGTCTACCAAACCGAGAAAAAGAAAAGATAAGGAAGCGAATACATCATACGATGAGCCAAAGCGCCACATAGTTCTTTCAGGAAAAAGGGACATCCTGGGAGTGGACGGCAAGATAGACATGTCTGAAGATTATGAAAAGTTTCATGAAATTCCTCCCTTCAATGTCAAGGCTGACCCAAGCATCCTGATAAACAATGAAGATTATCCATGGTTACAGCGCAATAAGCAAATGACACAAGCAAAGAAAAAGTGAAGACTTTCTCCCGCAATAAGCAAATGCTATGTGGGTGAAATGATGATACCATCCCAACTTTCAACTTTTTCAGAGTTCATTTTGAAATGCTTTCCAATTTCAGAGTCATTTAGCTCAAAGAATGAATTAATAGCAAACAGAATGAACTACAAAACTTTTATGAAAATAAAAACAATCAATTAAAATATTATGTCATGATCAACTAAAATAAAATTATAATATTCTTCAATAGCAAAAAGAATATAATTTGTGTGACCTAAAATCAAACTATAAGTATTTAATTGTAAGTATAAATAAAAAATAAATAGCAAAGAAGAAAAAAAATTCTAATTTTATAGTAAAGTTATTCATAAACTAGTGATTCACACAAATTTTTAAAAATTCAAATTTAAACTATTTAAAATTTAAAACTAATGGCACTAACAGAAAGTTTATAATTTTTGTGACCTAAAAGCAAAAAGAAATCACTAAAAAACTGTAAGTATTTAGTTTTAAGTAGAAATAAAAAAATAAAAAACCAAAAAAATATAGAAATAAAAAAGAAAAAACCAAAAAAAATGCCACCAACTGGGCCTCCACGGCCTGAATACGACTAGAAACCCTACATGGGCCAGGATTCAGGCCCGCAGAAGGCCCAATAGGCCCACAGGCAAAGCAGTGTCAAATTAGGCCCATAGGCCTGCTATTCACAGGAGTTCGAGAGGGAGGAGGCAGCAGAGCTTATAAACCAGTGTCAGGCGCTCTCAACTAGCGATGTGGGACTAAACTTATGGGCGCGGGCAGCACAAGGGCATTGGTCCCGGTTGGTGGCCCCAACCGGGACTAAAGGGGGCATTGGTCACGGTTCGTGGCACCAACCGTGACCATTGCCCCCCTTTAGTCCCGGTTGGTGCCACCAACCGGGACCAATGCGCTTCGCTTCCCACCCTTTGGCCTGCCGAAAAGAGGCCATTGGTCTCGGTTCGTGGCACCAACCGGGACTAATGCCAACCTTTAGTCCCGGTTGCTGCCACGAACCGAGACTAAAGCCTCTGCTATATAAGGCACACTTTGGAATTTTTCATTCTCATCTTGCAGTTGCCCCGACGCCGCCCGCCCCCATCGTCGCCGTCGCCCGCGCCGCGCGCCGCCCTTGCCTGCCCCCGTCGCCGTCGCCCTCGTCCCTGCCCCGACGCCGCCCGCCCCCATCATCGCCGTCGCCTGCGCCGTGTGCCGCCCCGGCCTGCCCCCGTCGCCGTCCCCCTCGTCGCCCTGCCCCGACGCCGCCCGCCCCCAGCGTCGCCGTCGCCCGCGCCCATCGTCGTCGTCGCTCGCGCCGCGCGCCGCCCCGCCGTCGCCGTCGCCCGCCCGCCCCCATCGTCGCCGTCGCCGTCGCCCGTCCGCCCCCATCGTCGCCGTCGCCGTCGCCTGCATCGTCGTCGCCGTCGTCGTCGCCCGCCCGCCCCCATCGTCGCCGTCGCCGTCGCCGGACTCCGCGGTCCTCTGGTCCGGCCGCGGCGCCCTAGCTATATGCTTTTTTTTGTTATATGCTTTTTTTTTCTGTTATATGCTTTTTTTCTGTTATATGCTTTTTTTCAGTTATATGCTTTTTTTTCATGTATATATGCAAAAAATAGTTTTTTTAGAAAAATTAGGATTTTTTTGTTCATAGATTTTTTTCATATATATGCTTGTTTTTTATATATATGTATATATATGTTCTATGTGTATATATCTATGTTCATGTATATATGCAAAAAATAGTTCTTTAGAAAAAATAGTTCTTTAGAAGAGGGGGTCGAGAGGGGGTCTAGGGTCGCCGAGGGGTCGAGGGTCATCGAACATGAGAGGAGGAAGAGGATAAAAAAGAAGAGGAATAAGAAAAGAAAAAAGAGGAGAAGAAAGAATAGAGGAGAAGATCTCCTCTATTCTTTCTTCTCCTCTTTTTTTTCTTCTTCTTCCTCTTTTTTTATCGGGAACGAGGGTCGTCGAGGGTCGCCGAGCGGTAGAGGAAGAAGAGGATAAAATAGAAGAGGAAGAAAAAAAAGAGAGGGGTCGACGGTCGCCTAGGGGTCGAGGGTCGAGAGGGGGTCTAGGGTCGCCGAGAGGGGAGACGAAGACGAGGAGAAATAAATAAGAAGAAGAAAAAAGAAGAAAAAGAAGAGGAGAAGAAGAAAGGAATAGAGGAGAAGAAGAGAAAAATAGAATATATATTCTAATTTCTCTTTTCTCCTGTATTTTTTTCTTCTTTTTTTTCTTCGACACATGGGGAAGAACGCCGGACATTCATGAGAGAGGCGAGGAAGAAGGGGAAGAAGAGGATAGGAAGAAGAGGAAGTCTTCTCCTCTATTCTTTCTTCTCTTCTTTTTTCTTCTTCTTCTTCCTCTTTATTTTATCGGGAACGAGGGTCGTCGAGAGGGTCGCCGAGCGGTAGAGGAGAAACCCTAAATAGAAAGTATCGTCGGTGTGAGATACATGTACCGTCGGTGTCGGACACTACATCCACATCCCACAAGTGGCACGGGCTTCGACCCCCACGTCACTTGTGGGACGTGGATGTATTGTCCGACACCGAAGGCCACATGTATCTCACACCCACGATACTTGCTAGCTATTTAGGGTTTCCTCTACCGAAAAGAAGAGGAGAAATAAATAAGAAGAAGAAAAAAGAAGAAAAAGAATAGGAGAAGAAGAGAAAAATAGAATATATTCTATTCTTCTCTTTTCTCCTCTATTCCTTTCTTCTTCTCCTCTTTTTTTTTCTTCTTTTCTTCTTCTTCTTCTTCTTCTTCTTCTTCTTATTAGCCGGAAGTAGAGAGAGGTTTCCTAGTGTCAAAGTATTGAAGAAATCCATGCCTTCATCATTAGCCGGAAGTAACCAGGGCATGTTGGTACGAAGTTCTGCAAAGTTATTCTGGAATGGAGTCCCGGATAGAATAATCCGCTTTTTGGTACGAATTCAGCAAAGGCCTTCCAAATAGCGATATTCGGAAGGCTCTTGCTGAACTTTGTACCAAAAAGCGAATTATCCTATCTGGGACTCCGTTCCAGAACAACTTTGAAGAGCTTCGTACCATCATGCACATGTTACTTTCGCCTAATGATGAAGACATGGTTTTGTTGAATCCTTTGACACTAGGCAACCTCCCGACCCCTCGGCGATCCTCTCGAACATGAGAGGAAGAAGAGGGTCGTCTAGGGGACGAGGGTTCCACGGTCGTCGAGGGTTCGAGGGGTCGAGGATCACCGAGGGGTCAAGAGAGGTTTCCTAGTGTCAAAGTATTGAAGAAATCCATGCCTTCATCATTAGCCGGAAGTAACCAGGGCATGTTGGTACGAAGTTCTGCAAAGTTGTTTTGGAATAGAGTCCCGGATAGAATAATCCGCCTTTTGGTACCAATTCAGCAAAGGCCTTCCAAATAGCGATATTCGGAAGGCTCTTGCTGAACTTTGTACCAAAAGGCGGATTATCCTATCTGGGAGTCCGTTCCAGAACAACTTTGAAGAGCTTCGTACCATCATGCACATGTTACTGTCGCCTAATGATGAAGACATGGTTTTGTTGAATCTTGAGAGGAAGAAGAGGATAAAAAAAGAAGAGGAAGAAGAAAAAAAGAGGAGAAGAAAGAATAGAGGAGATCTTCTCCTCTATTCTTTCTTCTCCTCTTATTTTTCTTCTTCTTCCTCTTTTTTTTATCGGGAACGAGGGTCGTCGAGGGACATAGATGTAGTGTCGTCGTTGTTGATATATACCCCCTCCCGATAGCTTACTATGATTAGGTAGCTAGTTCTACGTTTGGCACTAATATATCCATCTATCATGTTTGAATAATAATTGCCATGTTGTAAATATTTGTAGAAACTATGGACACTGCCCTAGACGAAGCAACAAAAGAAGCGTTGTTGAGGGACATAATCGCAGAAGGAAGTGATGCCATCTCGTTGTTTCTCAACGAAACTGATGGTCTGGAAGGACAGGGTGAACAAGCTGGCTACGGTGACCTAATGCCGGTGCAAGAAGCAGAACATGAGGACGGCTCCGGTGACCGAACCGAGTCCGGCCAGGTATATATATTAGTTAAGCCTATGCTGACTAGCTGATTGATGCATTCATTGTTTTGGTATGTACACATATTAATTAAGTCTTTGTTCTTTTTTCTATCCCTCCGGATCGAGCACAACTTCGGTAAAGAGACGAGGCCCGAAGAAAAAGTTGAGCTCGGATGAAAAGTTTGAGATCATAGCAATCGCGCCCGACGGCCAACCTATTGAACCCCTCCGGACAAAGAGCGCATTTGTTGCTCAGTGTGGGGTTCTGGTTAGGGACAAGATCCCGATAAGCATCCAGCAATGGTTTAAGCCGGCTACAGAAGACCCTGAGGTCTCTTATGTCAATGATATGCAGAAAAATGATCTTTGGACTGAGCTGAAGTCAAATTTCACCCTACCGCCTGAGGATAATCCAGAGAACCCAGTTAAAGAGAAATTAATCAAGTCTTTTGCTCTGAAGAGGATGGCAGAACTATTCAGGAGGTGGAAGAAAGAGCTGAATAAGTTTGTCGAAAATAATGAGACACTAGAATTCAAGGGTAGATATGAGAATATCAGAGATCACTAGCCCGCATTTGTGGCCCACAAGACATCGGAAAAGAGTAAGAAGATGTCGGCGACAAACAAGCAAAATGCTGCGAAGAAGAAGCTTCACCATCGCACGGGGTCAGGTGGCTACCTCGTAGCCCGGCCTAAGTGGTCCAAGACTGAGAATGATCTGGTTCATAAAGGGATCGAACCAGAGACAATTAACTGGCCAGACCGTTGCCGGACTTGGTTCTTCGGGGCTGGCGGAACCCTGGACCCTGAAACAGGGAAGTGCATTTGGACGAACGATCAAATGGACATACCAGTCAGTAAGCTTAAGAAGTATATCGAAGCAGCGCAGGAAGGGACGTTCTTTCCAGACAGAGAGAACGACGATCTCAAAATGGCCCTCGGGAATCCTGAGCACCCTGGACGGACACGAGGCACGCCAGGCCCCGTTCTGTGGAAGGTTGGGTTTCCGGACGCAGGCGGTTACAAATCCCATGAGAGGAGGAAAAAAGTGCAGCAGACCCAAATGCAGGCGATGCAAGCAAGGGTGGACGCGATAGAGGAACGAGAAGCAAATCACAGCAAACGTACTGCCGAAGCCTCCCCCGAAGCTACCCCGCCATCTCAGCGCAGAAGCAGCGTGGCTTCCACCGAGCTGCTTCAGCTAGAGCATGCCTTGACGGCTCCTGCCAGCTATCCCATGGATGCTATCACGGAGTCTCAAAATTGCCACCTTATGACGCAATGGATGAATTTGAAGGTCAAGGCAGCTGTTGGCTTTGTTTATCCTACTGAACCCGGCGCAACTTTTCACTGCCGGCCGATTCCAGAAGGATATGCTAGGGTGATGGTGGATGAGATAACGGAGGGATTTGAGGACCCCCAGCTTGACCACCCTACCGGTGAAGGGGAGACTCGGCTGGGGTCTGCTCTGAAGACTCCATGCCTATGGCGGAAGGACCTCATCAACCTTCCGAACTGGACGCCACCGCCTCCTCCTCCTCCTCCGACGAGTCAGGGCACTCCGCCTCCACCGCCTCCTCCTCCTCCGGCGAGTGACGATCAGGGCCCTCGGCCGGCTCCTTCTCCGGCGCGCGGTGGCACTCCGCCTCCTTCTCCGCCTGCGCCGACGCGCCCGAGCAGCCCGCCTCCTCCTTCTCCGCCTCGTCAGCAAGGGCGGAAGAGACCTGCCGCCGCTCCAGCTGCTCCGGCACGTCGTAGTCCTTCTCCTCCGCCGCTTAAGCAAGTAAAGAAGACAACCGCTACGTCTGCTCGGTCGGCGTCTAGCAGTACAACCAGAGGCGGGAGGACATACAGATTCGGTCCTTCTCTGAAGACTCCAGAGAAGTTACCATATGAGAGGACCCAGGAGGAGAACACCGAGATCGCGCGAGAAGAAGTGAAGAAATTCTTTGAAGGGGTGAAAGCAAAGAAACATCCACCTCCGGAGGAGAAGGTAGATCGGGTGAAAGTGAAGCGCACTCTGGCTGCCCTGACAAAAACACCGAAGTCTGATTCGCCGAAAGGAAACTATGACCGCATTATTGGAAAGGAATTTGCCGAAGCGGAGCGGTCGGGAAGTACTGTCAGTGATCAAAGGCTGAAACAACGACGAGCTGGGAAACAAATTGCCCAGCTCGGCGAACAAGCGAAGCAATCGTGCCCCCCGCTCAAGGTGCCTAGCCACAACGTCGATAATGATCCGAGGATGGTGCCCGGTTATAGCAATCCTGCAGATTACCTGCCCGACGAAGTACATTATGACCCCATGGACGTGCAGATACAAAGATACGAGTACGGGAAGCCTCTCGTCAAAGATGAAAGATCTCTATCAACGATGATGCGAAGATTGCATGATTGGTACTTGAAAATCTGCAGAGACTCTGGGGGGAGGAGTACTTTGTATGCGAGAGTTAAACCGGAGCATGACCTCATTGGAATTGATCTGTTGCCTGTTCCATTTGAGGAGTTCTATCAGTTCTTCAATCAATTGGCCCTCGATAAAGCAACTGTCACCTGCTACTGTCTGTAAGTAGTACTACTTTTGTCATTAAGTTTCTCTATATAGCTTAGCTCTTTCATTGCATGTATTTATAATCATCCTCACTATATTATGCAGATTGAAGATCATTGAATTGAAGAAAAGACAAGTCGGTGATATTGGGTTCATTAACACAAATCTCATAGATGCAACTCAGGTTAAATTTCATGCCACAGAAACCGAGGCCAGCATGCTAGAATCGTTGATAATAAATCAAAACAAAGATATAATACTCTTTCCTTACAACTTCAAGTGAGTGTTACTGTCTTGTGCGTATTCGGTTTCCCTTATATATTAGTCAAGCTTATAGTAATGTAATTGATGAGTTATGCATGCGTGTGCAGTTTCCACTATATTCTCCTACATATTAAGCTTGAGCAGGGACTAGTAACCGTCTTAGACTCAAGACGAAAAGATCCCAAGGACTATGCAGACATGACTCAAATACTCGAGAAGTAAGTTAAATCGATCATTATCCACCATATCAGCAACTTTGTTCATTTCCTGATATATCAAGTAATTGTTTTCTCTGTCTGGCAGGGTTTGGAGAAAATTCACCAGAAAAGCTCCGGGACTGCCGAAGGAGCTGCAATTTAGACACCCGAAAGTAAGTACTAGCTATAGTAGCATTTTAAGCGCATCTACTAGTCATTCAAGCGCTAGTTTCATCAATACCATTTGGCATTCTTGCTTATCAGTTTGATTAACCTCTATTTCTTGTAAAGTGGTTGTGGCAGCAACAAGGGAATGATTTCTGTGGTTACTATGTTTGCGAGTCCATCCGCCACACGACCTGTGAGCGGGGCTACACTGACGAACAATATGAAGTACGTAAATAACAACATTCACAATTTTATTTTATTACCATCATTTGTGTTGAGTTTCATTCATTCATATATATATGTATTGACCCCCTTCTTTAAATTAGATGTTTCGGAAGCGGGATGAACTCCTAGCACCAGCTCGCATGCGAGGAATTCAAGAGGAATTGGCGGCATTCTTTCTTGACCACATGGTCCCTGAAGACGGAGAATTCTATGTTAACCCTGAGTCCGTATGATTATATTTGTAAGAGATAATTACTGTATATATGTAGCCGGTAGTGTCAGATAGATATACGAGAACTTGTTGTTCGACCAATCTCTCGGAGAAGGAGAGGTGGTCGATATCACTTCTCTCTGTATATATGCATATATGTTCATGACGATCTTCTGTTTCCTTCGTTTGCTTACTAGCTAGCTAGCGTGTCTAGTCCTCTCTATATACGTATGTATAGTACGTAGCATCGACCAAGCACAGACATAACAGAGGACACTTCTCTCTATTAATTATAACTAGCTAACACAATATATGAAACACCTAAATTAACCCCCTAAAACCCCCAACCCCCCCCCTTTCAAAAAAAACAAAAACCCCAGCCACAGAACTGCTGACGCGTGGATGCCTATTGGTCCCGGTTGGTGCCACCAACTGGGACCAAAGGGTCTCCACGTGGGCAGTGCGCATCTGGATTGAACCGGGACCTTTAGTCCCGGTTCTGGATTGAACCGGGACTAAAGGGTGGAGGTATTAGTACCGACACTTTAGTCCCGGTTCCTGATCCGGGACTAAAGGCCCTTACGAACCGGGACTATAGGCCCTTTTTCTACCAGTGTCACTGCGGCGATGATTCCCCTTTCGATGGCACTCCGGTGCCACCAAGAGAGAGGAGGAGAGGTTCTCCCCCTTGTGCTTCTTGCATGGTGATGATGTCCCCTCCGAGATCCTCCTCCATGACCTCCGGTGATGATGGCCCCCTCCGGCAGGGTGCAAGAGAGGGCCTAGATTGATTTCTCGTGGCTATAGAGGCTTGCGGCGGCGGAACTTCCGATCTAGGTTAATTTTCGGAGGTTTCTGTATTTATAGGAGAAGTTGGCATTGATTTCACGTCATGGGGGCCCTCGGGGAGTCCACAAGGCAGGGGGCGCGCCCCAGGGGGGTGGGCGCGCCCCCACCCTCATGGGGCCCCCGTGACTCCCCTTTGGTAGATTTTCGTTCCAGTATTTTTCATATTTTCCAGAAAAAATCTTTGTTGATTTTCATCGCATTCGGAGAACTTTTATTTCTGCACAAAAACAACACCACGGTAGTTCTGCTGAAAACAGCGTCAGTCCGGGTTAGTTCTAATCAAACCATACCAAAATCATATAAAAATATTGTAAACATGGCATGAATACTTCATAAATTATAGATACGTTGGAGACGTATCAGGCGTCCGCGAACTCACGCGGTTCGGAACTTATTGCCGAAGACGAGTCCGGAGTTCCGGTGACACAGATATCGTGTGAGGTTAAGTCCATGTGCTGCTCCAACGCTGGGGGATCTGTGGCCTTCGTGGTGGGGTTGAGCCTCCGGTCCTTGGATGGCGTGGTATGCTCCGGATCTAAGGCCAGAGTGGTTACACGAGCTATCTCCTGGATGAGGTCCGATGACAGATTTAGGTCATGTTCATCGGGATGACCAGGAGTGGCTGCCGCGGTCTCGAATACGGCGAAGATCAAGTCTCCACGGATGTCCGCAACGTAGTTCAAGCTCCCAAATCTGACCTGGTGGCCAGGGGCGTAGCTATCGATCTACTCCAGATGGCCAAGAGAGTTGGCCCGCAGTGCGAAACCACCAAACATGAAGTTCTGTCCAGGGAGAAAGGTCTCACCTCGGACAACATCGTTGTTGACGATTGAAGGGGCCATCAAACCTTTTGGGGACGACACAATGGAACTCTCAATGAAAGCACCAATGTCGTTGTCAAAACCGGCGGATCTCGGGTAGGGGGTCCCGAACTGTGCGTCTAGGATTGATGGTAATAGGAGACGGGGGACACAATGTTTTACCCAGGTTCGGGCTCTCTCTATGGAGGTAATACCCTACGTCGTGCTTGATTGATCTTGATGAATATGAGTATTACAAGAGTAGATCTACCACGACATCGTAATGACCACTAGTAGAAAACAGGGCTATGGTCCAGGCCGGCTCAGCCCATTAGTCCCGGTTCAGTCTAGAACCGGGACTAATGTGAGCATTGGTCCCGGTTCGTGCGGCCAAGGCATTAGTCTCGGTTCATCTAGACCTTTTGGTCCCGGTTGGTGGGGTGAACCGGGACCAATAGGCCTCGCTCCTGGCCCACAACCATTGGTCCCGGTTCGTGCCACAAACCGGGACTAAAGATTAGACCTTTAGTCCCGGTTTGAGGCATGAACCGGGACTAATGGGGATGAGACCTTTAGTCCCGGTTCGTGCCACGAACTGGTACTAAAGGTCCCATTTTCAAACTATACCCCCCCCACCCGTGGATCGCCTTTTCAGTTTAAAAAAAATAAAAGAAAATGATGGAAATGTCAAAAAATAAAAGAAAATAAGTTTCACATGTGATATGTGGTCTAGTAGTTGGGAAAATTTACAAATATGAATTTCGACTTTATTTACAAAATCTCTCTGGAATTTGTAAAATGGGCATAACTTTTGCATACGAACTCGGATGAAAAAGTTTTTTATATGAAAAATCATCTACTCGAAAAGTTACATCCAATGGAGACGGCCTATGGCCTGTTTGCAAATTTCTAGAATCCTCAAATTCCAAAAGGAAAAAAAGTTATGCTCAAATTTCAGTTTTTTTAAATTTTCAGTAAATCTGGTCAAACTATGGTCAAACTACTTATTCAAGAATATTAGTGTTATTAAATAGTTATTTCACCTTTTTTGAATTTTGGTCAAATCTGGTCAAACTATGGTCAAACTGTGGTCAAACAATGGTCAAACTACTTATTCAAAAATATTAGTGTTACTAAAAAATTATTGTTTTTTAGAACAATAGTTTTAAACTCAAACAGTGAAATATGTGACTTCATGCTCAAGCTAAATTCCTGAGGGTTAATAGGATTGACATCTTATTATTGTCAGGAAAACAACAAGTGCAGACTTGGAAACGAGGGAGAATAGAACCCGGAAGTTAAGCGTGCTCAGGCTGGAGTAGTGAGAGGATGGGTGACCGTTCGGGAAGTGAGATGATTTGGAATGATGAGGGGTGATTAGAGATTAAATTGAGTAGTGATGAGGGGTGATTAGAGATTAGAGGTTAAAATAATTCAGAAATTTGAAAATAAAAAAATTCAAAAAAAATTCAAAAAATATTTCAAAAAAAAAATCAGGAAATTTCCTTTAGTACCGGTTGGTGTTACCAACCTGGACTAAAGGTGGACCGGCCACGTGGAGGGCCTTTAGTCCCGGTTCTGGATTGAAACGGGACTAAAGGGTCAGGGCATTAGTAACGACACTTCAATCCCGGTTCCAGAACCGGGACTAAAGGCCCTTACGAACCGGGACTAAATGATGTTATAACATGTTGGAAATTGATGACATCGCTTTGAATGCTGCATACTGAACACAAAATAAGTCCGGAGTTCAAATAAGTTTAAAAAACATTGAAGTGGCCGTGTAACAGATGAGTTCTCTTCCGAAACCCTGATACTCCGAAAGAGTTTGTCCAGTTTGTACACGAAGTGCGTCCAATTTTTGCCTTGACCCTCTCTACTCTTTCGCACATGCTATGCGGAAGAAATGACGATACCATGCCAAGTTTCAACATTTTCAGGATTCATTTTGTAGTGATTTTCAATTTCACGGTCATTTAGCTCTCTAAACAATTAGGTAAATGACCGAAAAACAACAAATGATGTCAGAACATGTTGGAAATTGATGATGTCGCTTTGAATGCTGCATACTGAACACAAAAGAAGTCCGGAGTTCAAATAAGTTATTAAAAATAAAAAAGAGGTGCAATGCTGGTTAATTTGCTTCAAGCCTTTCGGAATAGTGTAGACTGCACTGCACATAGCTCAGTGCAATATATGCTATTCCGCAAGGCTTGAAGCTAATCAACATGCAGGTGAGCATTGCAACTCTTCGTCATTGTCTGTGCACTCACGGCTTATAAACCGCTCATACTGCCTCTCTCTTGGCGAGATGGGACTAAAAATCAGCTTACTAAGAAACTCTAGTACCAGTTCATGGCATGAACTGGTACTAAAGGTCTTCGTGGGGGCCCCAGCCTGACCATAGCCTGACACAGCCTCATTACTATCGGTTTGTGGCATGAACCAGTACTAAAGGTTGCCCATGAACCGGTACTAATGATGCCCGCCTGCCTAGTCGTTGGAACCGACACTAATGGTCACATTAGTGCCGGCTCAAATTCAAACCGGCACTAATGTGCTTCACATTTGACCCTTTTTCTACTAGTGCTGGCATACAGAATATTTGACTACTAGAACTCAATTGGCAATTGTTTTCCTTCTCTATATATGCGCGTGGAAGTTCTAGTTACATGCTTCAGTCCACTTTGTTCCTCATAGATTCTGCAGGATATTTTACATGCTTCAAGTCAACTACAAACTTCCATATAGGTCATACTGCTAATTTGGCAACTTTACTGGAAAGAAATGTACTTGAAGCCCGCATGTATAATACTACATCATTGGAGATTTGCCAAATTGACATAGCATGAAACACAACCAAAATCGAGGTACACATATCTGACTTTTCATGAGATCCTGCCCATATCCAAGGAGGAGGCGTGGTGACTGCGGCGCAGGTGCACGTGCGCGGATGGCTGCCAATCCGGCAGCAGAATCAGCTATGATGGCGACGGCAGGCTACCTCCGATGGTTGTGCGTCCTTTGCGTTGATCTTGTCCGGCGGCGATTTGGATAGGCAAGGCCCGGTCTATTGGTCGCGGCAACTCCGGGGGAAACCCCTGATCTCATCAGGATCAAGCGATGGCGATGCTTCTGCACCGGAGTCCCTTCTTGAGGGCATCGTTTTTGGAGTATGTTTTGGTTGGAGGGACCGGTGGTGGCGATTCCGAGGTCGTGGCGGCCTCGTTTTCTTCAGGTCGGCGGGCCTTTGGAGCGGGATCTGCAGCGACTTGCAACGGGAAGGTACCCATCCCTCTTACTACTCCAGCCCGAGCATGCTTAACTTTCGGGTTCTATTCTCCTTCGTTTCCAAGATGTCAATCCTATTAGCCCTCAGGAGTTTAGCTTGAGCATGAAGTCACACATTTCACTGTTTGAGTTTGAAACTATTATCGTACAAAACAATAATTATTTAGTAACACTAATATTTCTTGAATAAATAGTTTGACCATAGTTTGACCATAGTTTGACCAGATTTGACCAAAATTCAAAAAAACCGAAATAATTATTTAGTAACACTAATATTTCTTGAATAAATAGTTTGACCATTGTTAGACCACAATTTGACCAGATTTGACAAAAATTCAAAAAAACTGAAATAATTATTTAGTAACACTAATATTCTTGAATAATTATTTAATAACACTAATACTTCTTGAATAAGTAGTTTGACCAGATTTAACGAAAATACAAAAAAAACTGAAATTTGAGCATAACTTTTTTTCCTTTTAGAATTTGAGGATTCTAAAAATTTGCAAACAGGCCATAGGCCGTCAAAATCGGAAGCGAATTTTTGTTCTGAACATTTTGATATATTATATGTTTTTCTCCGACAATGTATGCAAAAATTATAGCCGTTTTACATTTCCCTCCATTTGTTGCAAAACATGTCCAAATTTAAGTTTTTAAATTTTCCTAACTAGTAGATGTAGTAATATAACTACCTCTCGAAGGATTTTATTTTTTGAAGTTTTTATCATTTTCTTTTGATTTTTTCAAAACAAAAAAGGCGATCCAGGCGGGTAGAGTTTGAAAATGGGACCTTTAGTCCCGGTTTGAGACATAAACCGGGACTAAAGGGCATCGCACCCTTTAGTCCCGCTTCGAGTCTCAAACCGGGACTAAAGGTCTAATCTTTAGTCCCGGTTTGAGACACAAACCGGGACTAAAGGGCATCGCACCCTTTAGTCTCGGTTCGTGTCTCAAACCGGGACTAAAGGGCTCAGGTGAACCGGGACTAATGCCTTAGCCGCATGAACCAGGACCAATGCTCACATTAGTCCCGGTTCGTGACTGAACTGGGACCAATGCCCACATTAGTCCCGGTTCGTGACTGAACCGGGACTAATGTGAATATTGCCCTGTGACCAAAGCCCTCTTTTCTACTAGTGCTTATCAGTAGTCGGCTACTCCCTCTCTCGGTTCAACAATGGGCTGTGGTCAGATCATCCATTTTTTTATCCTGGCAGAAGCTGGTGGCTTGATTTAGCTTCAGAAGGCTTGCTCGCTTCATTGGTCTAACTAATATAATTCACTTCAAGGCCCCTTGCCACAAGACTGTCCATTTGACTATTTACGAAGTTACGTTGACAGCCAAGTGGTGCAATTTGCTATCTCCACTAAGGGGCTGTTTGGTTCTAAGTCTAACCATGCCACACTTTGCCAAGAGTCACAAGTTGGCAAGCCTAAGGTCTTGTCATATTTTTTGAGAGTATGTGATGTGGGATCCTAATGTGGCTTGTCTAAGGTGTGGTTTGAACCAAACACCCATTCAAGTTGGTCAAACTTGTCTAACCTTAGATGTGGCAACCTTAGACAAACTTAGTCTCAAGCCAAACATCCCCTAAGCTCAAGAAGCTCTGAGTTTTATAGAGTACACTTGGACATGCATCACATGTATTGATAGTGTCAAAGAACATTTTATATTTTGAGACAGATAAAGTAGTATTTTCCATCTCATGCTATAGACACCAATAATTTTGTAAATACGATAATATTCTAACTTACCTTTTAGAGAAACCGCAGTCTTACACTGCACATTGTGCAGATGACATTTACCCACAAATGTGAAATCTTCTAGAGGGGCATGCAAATGTGGATTATGGAAAATTTGTACAAAGAACTTCAAGAAAAAGACTATTACAATTGTGTCATGTATCAATGCACATAACCAAACTAGAAACCACATCGACCACTGGTAGCGTTGTGACGCTCGCCGGAATAGGCAACAAATCTGCATCATCATCCCATGATCTATGCCAACGTCATAGACAAAAAGGCGTTGAGAGCCGGTGACCAATGCCAAATTGGCCAGCGACGGACCTCCAACCATGTGCTAGGAGCACCATCTTCACACGTATAATCAGCAACCACCATACCATATGGGACCTTAAGCTTGCCACCCCAAGAGAACGGCAGGCAGACGAGACCATCGGCTCTCCGCCGCACCGCCATGATGAGGGAGAGACCGAAGCCACCTTAGTGAATGGTGGGTAGACGAGACCATCGGCTCTCCGCCGCACCGCATGATGAGGGAGAGACCTGAGCCACCTTATTCGAGCAACGCCATCCTCATTGCATTGGTGCTATTGGATGAAGACAAAAGCTTACCCCTATGAACAAACTGGGAAATAAATGGGAGACCGCCCCCTTCCCGCCGCCAGAGCAACAAATGGAGGGGCGGAAACCGCTGCCACGTGGTCGTTCATGAAGGATGAAAGTTGTCGCCTTCTCTCAAAAGGTAAAAGAGAGCGAAGTAGTAGACCTATGGTATGCCTTGTTGTTACTAGTTTTTCAAATACACTCTTCCTTCATGACCATCGGCTACGATTAGGCTGTTCCATGTAAATTTTCTCCTCCAACTCTCCATTTAGGAAAGCTATCCGAACGTCCATTTAATGAACGAGAAGATTGTGTGAAGAAGCCAACGAGAGTAGTACTTGAATGGTGGTCAATCTGGCCACATGTGCATAAGTATCAAAGAAGTCCTCACCTTCTTTTTGGGTATATCACTTGGCTACAAGTTGCGCCTTATACTTTTTAATTGTACCATCAGGACTAAGCTTTATCTTAAACACCCACTTACATCCTACAGGTTTACACCCATAGGAATGATCAGTGATCTCCCATGTCCCTTTAGTCATGATGGAATCTATCTCACTACGCACAACTTCTTTCCAGTAGTTTGCATCACGAGATGCATAAGCTTTTGAAATAGAAGTAGGAGTATCATTCACGAGGTACCCAATGAAATCTTTCACTAAATGAATTTGCGACCCTATGTCTTTTGCCCCTTCTAGGAGCTTCATTGTTATCCTCCTCGCGAATCTTAGTGTGTTTCTGCTTGGAATGTTCCAATGGAACAAAAGGTTCAGGAGCTATCTCTAACCGCTGACTAGATGAGGTAGGCATATCTTTCATAGGAAAAATATCCTCAAAGGAAGTCGCATCAGTCGACTCCATGATTGTACCAACATTCATGTCAAGTAGCTCAGATTTTACCATTAGAAATCTATAGACAATGCTATGGAAAGCATATCCCAGAAAAACACAATCAACTGTTTTTGGTTCAAGCTTATGCTTCTTGGTAATTGGCACATTGACTTTAGCCAAACAACACCAAGTTTGTAAGTAGGAGAGTTTAAAAATTTTCCTTTCACATTCCTCAGATGGGGTAATATCTCTATTCTTCATGGGAACTCTATTAGGACATGACTTGCAGCCATCAAAGCCCCCCCCCACCATTCCATGCAAAGTCCCATTGTGTCTAACATGGCGTTAAACAAATTAGTTAGAGTGCGGTTCTTTCTTTTGGCAACCCCGTTTGACTAGGGAGAATAAGGAGGCTTCCTCTCATGGATTATACCATGTTCCTCATAAAATAAACTGAAATCGTTGGACAAATACTCTCAACCTTGATCCGACCTAAGCCTTTTGATCTTTGATCTTGAGTTGATTCTCCACTTTGGCTTTATAGATTTTAAAGTAGTGTAAAGCCTCACCTTTTGTTTTCAACAGATATAGCATGCAATATCTAGTAGAGTAATCAATTAGAGTCATGAAATATCTTTTTTCAGCTTTTGTCAACACTGTGACGCCCCCGATTTGACCATACACTAATCATGCACGCAAATGTGTACGACCAAGATTAGGGACTCACGGGAAGATATCACAACACAACTCTAGACACAAATTAAAATAATACGAGCTTTATATTACAAGCCAGGGGCCTCGAGGGCTCGAATACAAGCTCGATACACAAGAGTCAACGGAAGCAACAATATCTGAGTATAGACATAAAGTTAGACAAGGACGCCTTAAGAACGCAAACACAAAAGCGACAACGATCGAAGAGGCAAGGCCTCCTGCTTGTGACCTCCTAACTACTCCTGATCTTCGGCGGCCTCCATGTAGTAGTATCCGTCGGCGGTGGCATCTGGCTCCCGGGATCCACCAGCTGGTTGCAACAACCGAAAAGAAGGAAGAAAGGGGGAAATGGGGGTAGCAAAGCAACCGTGAGTACTCATCCAAAGTACTCGCAAGCATCAGATTTATACTAAGTATGCATTGGTATCAAATGGAAGGGTTGTATCTGTGGACTGAACTGCAGAATGCCAGAATAGAGGGGAAGGCCTAGCCTATCGAAGACTAGCATCTTCAAGCAGCTCCAAGCATCTTGCAGCATACAGAAGAGTATAGAATAGCAGTTTATATTTAACAAACATGTTGTAGTATTAACACCAAGATATCCTTCCTCAACTCCCTGCGAGAAAGCAATCTCGGAGCCACATATCCACCACATGTCTCGAGTATCCATTTCTAGTTATATAAGATCAGGATACAAGTCTAAACGTCCATTACCGTGCACACGGTATTCGAATATATAACTTCCTTGCAGGGGTGTACCACGTTACCCAACATGCTCGATCACTCTGGCCAGAAACACTTTCCTGGGTCATGCCCGACCTCGGAAGATCAACATGTCACGGCCATACCTAGGCTCTGCTGAGAGGTCCGCGCCGGTCTACATCCCAAGTGCTCCGGGGTCTTGGGCCCATGGCCCATTGCACTCCGGGTCGTTGCGTGCAGGGTGAATACCAGCACCACCTCGGATGGTCGACGTGATCTGATCGTGTTGCCATGCTGAACTAGACATCTGACAAAGCTTCGTCTAATACTGTGACATCAAGGCCCATAACTATTCTTGTGTGGTGGTTAGTGCGTAAAGCCCAGAGGCCAACTCAGAACAAATACCCAAACCTGTTAGTGCATTGGGTTCTCGCGAAGACGAGTAGAGACTCACGATAATGTGACCCTATCGCCCTGTCTCGTGGACTTTCTGCAAGGGCCCAAAATGCCCGGCCATGCCACGTAGAAAACTCACGGGTGCTCTATGGGCCCGCACGACTTTCACATCAACTCGCGAAAACCCGAGGAATCACCCTCGGTGGATTCCACTCGATGTAATCATCAAGGTGAAGATATGAGGAACTACCCTCGAGGTTCACACTTGAGGTGTTGCACAATAGAGCCGTATCGGGAATGGTGAAGGAGGAACCACGCTTGATGACCATGACCGAATAGCTACACTACAGAGTTATCATCATGAGTGCGTTGTGAGGTATCACCCTCGGCACTCGATTGTAGCTCTGTAGAGTCGAGCAACAAAAGGGGCATGATGTGATGTGAGGTGTCGGGCTATGGTTGTCGATCATGTTGATCGAGTTGTCGATGATGAAGCAGGGGCAACAAGGACAAGGTGGGGGTCACTAATGGATCACTAACCAACCTATACTAAACAGTTTAGGATAAGCAGGTAGGTAACAATAAGTAGGTTACAAAAGCAGGCTATGCATCAGAATAGGAGCAATCTATTACAGTAGCAAAATCTAATGCAAGCATGAGGGAATGGAATGTGCGATATCGGTATGATCAAAGGGGGGCTTGCCTGGAAGCTCCTATGATATGGAAGAAGAGTCATCGTCGACGTAGTCGATTATAGGGGCAGCATCAACAGTGGTCTCAAGGTCTACCGGAGAGAAGAGGGGGAAGAAACAATAAATACAGAGCAAACAAGTGCAATACTATGCATTACATGACAAAACGTGGTGCTAGGGGTGTTCTAACGCAGTGCTACACAATACCGGTAAAGGGGAAAAACATCTGGGAATGTTTTCCTGAAGTTTGGCATTTTCGGGAAGATGAAACGAAGGGGGAAAGTTGCAGGTTCACTATGCTAGGGACGCATGGAAGATGAACGGACTGCGTATTCGAATTCCTCATATTTTTCTGAGCAACTTTCATGTATAAAACTTTTCCATCCGAGTTACGGATTATTTTCTACGATTTTCAAATATTTAAAAATTCTTAATTTATTTTAATTCGAAAATAATTAGTAAATTGCTATGGGTACACACCTTTATATCCATGAAGTGTGCACATCGACTAACATGTGAGTCCAGGGGGTCCCAGTTGAACAGTCAACATTGACTGGTCAATGGGCGGGGTGGGGCCCCCCTATCATACACTAGGTTTAGCTAATTAATCTAGATTTCAACTAATCATGAAATTAGGCTAATTAATCCTAATTAATTAAGTTAATTAATGATACGTCCATTTTGCATCATGATTTTATATCGATATTTTACATTATGTCACAATACTTATGCCTATTCTCTCTTATTTTACAATGTTCACGTAAAGAGGGAGAATGCCGGCAGCTGGGACTCTGGGCTGAAAAGGAGCAAATATTAGAGACATATTCTGCACAGCTCCAAAGTCCTAAAACTTCACGGAAGTTATTTTCAGAATATATAAAAATACTGAGCGCAAGAAGATCCGGAGGGGGGCCACACCCTGCCCACGAGGGTGGGGCGCGCCCCCCTACCTCATGGGCCCCCTAGTGGCCCTCCGATGCCCATCTTCTGCTATATGGAGTCTTTCGATGAGGAAAAAAATCATAAGCCAGCTTTCGGGACGAGACTCCGCCGCCACGAGGCGGAACCAATCTAGGGCTCTGGCGGAGCTGTTCTGCCGGGGAAACTTCCCTCCGGAAGGGGGAAATCATCGCCATCGTCATCACCAACGATCCTCTCATCGGGAAGGGGTCAATCTCCATCAACATCATCACCAGCACCATCTCCTCTCAAACCCCAGTTCATCTCTTGTATCCAATTCTTGTCTCTAAGTCTAGGATTGGTACCTATGGGTTGCTAGTAGTGTTAATTACTCCTTATAGTTGATGCTAGTTGGTTTATTTAGTGGAAGATCATATGTTCAGATCCTATATGCATATTAATACCCCTCTGATTATGAACATGAATATGCTTTGTGAGTAGTTATGTTTGTTCCTGAGGGCATGGGGGAAGTCTTGCTATTAGTAGTCATGTGAATTTGGTATTCGTTCGATATTTTGATGAGATGTATGTTGTCTCTCCTCTAGTGGTGTTATGTGAACGTCGACTACATGACACTTCACCATTATTTGGGCCTAGAGGAAGGCATTGGGAAGTAATAAGTAGATGATGGGTTGCTAGAGTGACAGAAGCTTAAACCCTAGTTTATGCGTTGATTCGCAAGGGGCTAATTTGGATCCATATGTTTCATGCTATGGTTAGGTTTACCTTAATACTTTTGTTGTAGTTGCGGATGCTTGCAATAGAGGTTAATCATAAGTGGGATGCTTGTCCAACTAAGGGCAGTACCCAAGCACCGGTCCACCCACATACCAAATTATCAAAGTACCGAACGCAAATCATATGATCGTGATGAAACCTAGCTTGACGATAATTCCCATGTGTCCTCGGGAGCGCTTTTGTCTATATAAGAATTTGTCCAGGCTTGTCCTTTGCTACAAAAGGGATTGGGTCACCTTGCTGCACTTTATTTACTTTTGTTACTTGTTGCTCGTTACCAATTATCTTATCACAAAACTATCTGTTACCTATAATTTCAGTGCTTGCAGAGAATACCTTGCTGAAAATTGCTTATCATTTCCTTCTGCTCCTCGTTGGGTTCGATACTCTTACATATCGAAAGGACTACGACAGATCCCCTATACTTGTGGGTCATCAATTAATTGTCTAATTAATTAATTATATTTTTATTATACCTTTTTTAAACCTATTTTTTACAAAGGGGCATGGGGCCCTGTTGGCAGTGCCTCAGGAGGCCAGCCGAGGCGGGTACCGGGCGCCCGTATGAGCGAACTCGGGGCGCAAGCGGAGGCCCAAACGACCGGCGAGGCGCGGCTGGATGTGGCGGTCGGCGCGGCCAGGGATGCGCAGGCCAGCGGCCATGCGCGGCGCGGTGCGGCAGGCGGGACTGCTGAGTAGGGCGGCGCGGCGCTAGGAGGAGCAGGTGGTTGCAGGGGGCGGCCCGTGCGGAAGAGCTCCGGCGGGCGTGCAATCACAGGGAGAGGCGGGGCGCAGGCTGGCATAGGGGGGCAGCAGCAGCATAGTAGTAGAGCAAAGCAGCAGAAGTAGCAGTCAGCAGCGTAGCTCGCAGCAGCAGCCATCGGCGGAAGCAGCAGCAGCATAGCACGAGCAGCTGACGGCGAGGAGCGGCGACAGGCAACGGCGGGCCTAGCCGGGCGCGGCGGGGCACGCACACGAACGGAGTGGGGCACGCGCTGGCAGGGGATGCAACCAGAGGCATGCGGGAGCACGAGCTCCGACGGCCTCGCGCATGGGCACAGTGGCTATGGTGGGGGAGCTAGCTTGGGACGAACTAGGGGTCAAGTAGAGGGGGGAATCAGAGGTGAGCTCACGGTCGTTGCAGAGAAGTCTTGGGGGTGACTCGAGGTGCTCGGGGCGGCACAGGTCGACGACGAGCTCCGATGCGTCCGACGGTGGAAGACGACGGTGGAGCGAGTGCTGTCATGCTCCCCGACTCCAGGCGCTTGGCATAGACGGTGAAGAAGATGCCTGCGAGGCAAATGGACAGGGAGGCGCGACGCATGGACGAAGGTGGGTGCGGCTATGCCGGAGCCATGGCGACGGTGGCTCAGTCTCTCACGGGGAAGAAGAAGCGACGCGAGGAATGAAGGGGGAAGTGGCTAGGGTTTGCCCGGGGCTCGGGGAAGACCTTAGATGCGTTGGGGAGCCACGGGATGCACGTCATGTGGCCATCCGCGGCCATGGACGGGGCTCATGCGTCCACGGCGCTCTTGGTGAGCTGTAGGAAGGAGGAGGTGGTGAGGTGGGCTGGGCTCCCAATGTTGACCTAGAGCCTAGTTCACTAGTAGTTTAGGTCTTTTACCTTTTTTGTATTAATTATTTGCTTCCTAATTTGCATTTTATTTGAGCTACTAAATGAGTTTTGTTTAATACAAAACTTGGCACAAAAATACAGCGCAACATTCTGGGTTGCTACAAAAAGTTCCAAAGCATTTGGGAGTGTCCAACTATTTTTAGAAATTGAAAAGGCCAATTTCAAATCCTGCTGGACCACTAAATATATTTCCAAGGGCACTTTGGGAATCCAAAAGAGGTTGGTTCCAACATGACATATATCAACGGATTATTTGCCACACTTTGAACATTTTATTTTGCATGTTTGAGAAATTTGAATATTGGGCTTTAATTTGAATTTGAGTTTGAACAAAGATTTGGATCAAGTAAGGATTAGCAATAGTAATGTGATGACTTGGCATCTTTAACGGGGGATTACTGTAGCTTAATTTTCTGGGCGTCACAATTCTCCTCCACTACAAGAAATCTCGTCCCGAGATTTAAGGGGTGGAATAAGGGGGAAGCTATAATAACGGATGTCTGAAAGGATCGGCATCCGGTAGTGGGTTCGTGCCCCATGGTGGGCGCCAACTGTCGTGGAATTGTTACGGCACATGTCCTTAGTGTGAGGACTTAGTCGCGAGGCCAACGCATCTATGTGGTAGCTTGAGAGGGGTTGGGTGGAGTTGAGAGATGCAACATAAGACAAGGATTTAGACAACTTCGGGCCCCGGGAAACATCATCCGGTAATAGCCCTACATGTTGTTTGTGGCTAGGTCTCATTATGATCATGAAGGAGTCGCCGGTAAGCCGGCTCTCTGTGTCTAGCCCTAGAGATTGTTTCTTCTTACTTGTCCCTCTTTGGGGAGCCCTGCCCCTCCTTATATATGTTGAAGGGGCGGGTTACATGACTAGTCCTAGTAGGATTAGGATTACTCTATTACAAGTGGAGTCCTAGTCTTGCTTCCTTTGTAGGAGAATATTCCTTATGCCTTTCCTCTTAAGCCGGCCCACCATAACATGAGCTGGTCTTCTGGGCCTTGGGCCTTGTCATCCATCTGAAACACCTGCTGGGTCACTAATGAGCCACCAAGATCGGGCGGGTTACCCGTGAGTCGCCAAGCTCCGGGCGGGTCACCAGTGAGTCGCCAAGATCCATCCGGGTCATACATGCAGCCGGGTTACACCACGGGGTATATCCCCGACAGGTAGTTATCTCAAGGAAGGAGATTTTAGAAGCACCAGGAAATGTATCGAGAGTGCTATAAGGAGGTTCAAAAAGTTTCAACCAGGTAGGCATCCAGCGGATGCCTAAAACAAGTGATGATGGGGTTCAGAGCAATGAAGAAAAATGTTGCCTCTGATACCAGAATGAAACATGGTGAGGAAGTTAGCTCGTGAATTACATACGAAGCCAAGTGCAAAGAATGTTTCAGAATCAAGGTTGTACATGAGAGTAAGGTTTTGATCCTATGTAACTGTGGGTTATGGGTCAACCACGTGGGTTAAAAGCATGAAGGGTGCTAACATTTTGCACGATCATGATAGCAAGGAAGGTCAGAGAATATCCTATCAGTTATGTTGGCAACAACGTCGGTACCAAGGGCAAGGGACAAAGAGAACCATTTTCCTGCTCGTTGAACGAGGCGGACCGATAGGAAAAGTTCTCGTCCATCGGTGGTTACCGAAATGTCATGAACAATAGTAACAGGGTCTTACTGACTAGGTTGTACACTGAGGTGTTTACATAAGCATATTAGTGTTACTGCTTAGATCAATTTAATCACAAGAAAGGTTAAACAAAACAATGCAAAGGAAAGTTTAGACTTGAATCAGTTATTGGTGTTTTCGAGTGTCTAACAACTCAGAACCCGTGGAAAAACTGAATCAGGGAGAAATAATAGTTGATGAAGAACTCTGATATGTCTCCTACGTATCTACTTTTTCTCACACTTTTCCTCTAGTTTTGGACTCTAATTTGCATGATTTGAATGAAACTAAACCTGGACTGACGTTGTTTTCAGCAGAACCACCATTTGTTGTTTTTGTGCAGAAATAAAAGTTCTCGAAATGGAACGAAAATTTGCGAGGATTTTTTATATCAATAATAAGATTTACTGGAGCCAAGACCCACCAGAGAGGGGTCCCTGGGTGGGCACAAGCCAGCAGGGCGCGCCCCCTCTCCTGGTGCGCCTAGGTGGGTTGTACCCACCTGCATGGTGGCCCCGCAGACCTCAACCCTGACACTATAAAATCACATATTTCCAAAAAAAACAGGGAGAAAGAATTATCACGATCCATGAGACGGTGCCACCGCCAAGCCCTGTTCTTCCTCGGCAGGGCAGATTTGGAGTCCGTTTGGGGCTCCGGAGAGGGGGATCTTCGTTCTTCGTCATCACCAACCCTTCTCCATCGCCAATTCCATAATGCTCCCCACCGGGAGTGAGTAATTCCTTCGTAGGCTCGCTGGTCGGTGAGGAGTTGGATCAGATTCATCATGTAATCGAGTTAGTTTTGTTAGGGCCTAATCCCTAGTATCCACTATGTTCTTAGATTGATGTTTCTATGGCTTTGCTATACTTAATGCTTGTCACTTTGGGCGCGGGTGCCATGAACTCATATCTGAACCGTTTATGAATTCATCATTATATCCATGTGTTCGATCCGATCTTGCAAGTTATAGTCGCATACTATGTGTTATGATTCGGCAACCCCAGAGTGACAACAACCGGGCCCACTCCCGGTGATGACCGTAGATTGAGGAGTTCATGTATTCACTATGTGTTAATGCTTTGTTCCAGTTCTCTATTAAAAGGAAGCCTTAATATCCCTTAGTTTCCAATATGGACCCCGCTGCCGCAGGAGGGTAGGACAAAAGATGTCATGCAAGTTCTTTTAATAAAGCACGTATGACTATTTACGGAATACATGCCTACATGCTACCTCTTGAGCATGCGTTGGTTTTCCCTTGAAGAGGAAAGGGTGATGCAGCAAAGTAGCGTAAGTATTTCCCTCAGTTTGTGACAACCAAGGTATCAATCCAGTAGGAGACTACATGCAAATGGCCTAGTACCTGCACAAACAATCAATAACCTTGCAACCAACACGATAAAGGGGTTAGCAATCCCTTCACGGCCACTTGCAAAAGTGCGATCTGATAGAGATAATAAGATAAATATTTTTGGTATTTTTGTTGTATAGATTGGAAAGTAAAGATTGCAACATAAACGGCAGCAAGTTGACGGGAAACTAATATGATGTAAAATAGACCCCGGGGCCATAGGTTTCACTAGTGGCTTCTCTCATGATAGCATATATTACGGTGGGTGAACAAATTACTGTCGAGCAATTGATAGAAAAGCGCATAGTTATGAGAATATCTAGGCATGGTCATGAACATAGGCATCACGTCCGTGTCAAGTAGACCGAAATGATTCTGCATCTACTACTATTACTCCACACATCGACCGCTATCCAGCATGCATCTAGAGTATTAAGTTCATAAGAACAGAGTAACTCTTTAGGCAAGATGACATGATGTAGAGGGATAAACTCAAGCAATGTGATATAAACCCCATATTTTTATCCTCGATGGCAACAATACAATACGTGCCTTGCTGCCCCTGCTGTCACTGGAAAAGGACACTGCAAGATTGAACCCAAAGCTAAGAACTTCGCCCATTGCATGAAAGCTCAATCTAGTAGGCCAAACCAAACCGATAATTTGAAGAGACTTGCAAAGATATCAAATCATGCATATAAGAATTCAGAGAAGAACCAAATATTGCTCATAGATAATCTTGATCATAAACCCACAATTCATCGGGTCTCGGCAAACACACCACAAAAAGTGTTACATCGAAGATCTCCAAGAACATCGAGGAGAACTTTGTATTGAGAACCAAAGAGAGAGAAGAAGACATCTATCTAATAACTATGGACCCGAAGGTCTGTAGTAAACTACTCACACATCATTGGAGAGGCTATGGTGTTGATGTAGAAGCCCTCCGTGATCGAATCCCCCTCCGGCGGATTGCCGAAAAAGGCCCCAAGATGGGATCTCACAGGTACAGAAGGTTGCCGCGGTGGAAAAGTGGTTTTGTGGCTCCCCTGGATGTTTTCACGGTATAAGAGTATATATAGGCGAAAGAAGAAGGTCGGTGGAGCTATGAGGGGCCCATGAGGGTGGGGTTGCTCCCTCCTACCTCGTGGCCGCCTCATTGCGTCTCTAACTTCCACTCCAAGTCTCCTGGATGTCGTTTGTTCCAAGAAAGATCCTTGCGAAGGTTTCGTTTCATTTGGATTCTGTTTGATATTCCTTTTCTGCGAAACACTGAAATAGGCAAAAAACAGCAATTTGCATTGGCCTTTGGTTAATAGGTTAGTCCCAAAAGAATATAAAATTGCATATTAAAGCCCATTAAACATCCAAAATAGATAATATAATAGCATGGAACAATAAAAAATTATAGATACGTTGTAGACGTATCACTACATTATATCGATGAATTGGAGCTAGTGCCGTATCGCCCTAGGTTATAACTGTCACATGACGAATATCATCCAACAAGTCACCGATACAATGCCTACGAATTTATCCTATATTGTTTCTGCCTAGTTGATAACCCGCAAGTATAGGGGATTGCAACAGTTTTCGAGGGTAAAGTATTCAACCCAAATTTATTGATTCGACAAAAGGGGAGCCAAAGAATACTCTCAAGTATTAGCAGCTGAGTTGTCAATTCAACCACACCTGGAAACTTAATATCTATAGCAAAGTATTTAGTAGCAAAGTAATATGATAGTAGTGATAACGGTAACAAAAGGTAACGGTAGTAAAAGCAATGTTTTGGTATTTTGTAGTGATGATAGCAATAGCAACGGGAAAGTAAATAAGTGAAAAACAATATATGGAAAGCTCGTAGGCAATGGATCGGTGATAGAGAATTATGCCGGATGCGGTTCATCATGTAACAGTCATAACCTAGGCTGACACAGAACTAGCTCCAGTCATTGATATATTGTAGGCATGTATTCCGAACATAGTCACACGTGCTTATGGACAAGAACTTGCATGACATATTTTGTCCTTCCCTCCCGTGGTAGCGGGGTCCTTACGGAAACTAAGGGATATTAAGGCCTCCTTTTAATAGAGAACCGGAACAAAGCATTAACACATAGTGAATACATGAACTCCTCAAACTACGGTCATCACCGGTAAGTATCCCGATTATTGTCACTTCGGGGTTAACGGATCATAACACATAATAGGTGACTATAGACTTGCAAGATAGGATCAAGAACACTCATATATTGATGAAAACATAATAGGTTCATATCTGAAATCATGGCACTCGGGCCCTAGTGACAAGCATTAAGCATAGCAAAGTCATAGCAACATCAATCTCAGAACATAGTGGACACTAGGGATCAAACCCTAACAAAACTAACTCGATTACATGATAGATCCCATCCAACCCATCACCGTCCAGCAAGCCTACGATGGAATTACTCACGCACGGCTGTGAGCATCATGAAATTGGTGATGGAGGATGGTTGATGATGACGATGGCGACGGATTCCCCTCTCCGGAGCCCCGAACGGACTTCAGATCAGCCCTCCCGAGAGGTTTTAGGGCTTGGCGGTGGCTCCGTATCCTAAAACGTGATAATTTCTTCTCTCCAATTTTTTTCTCCCCGAAACTCAATATATGGAGTTGGACTTGCAGTCGGAGAGGCAACAAGGGGCCCACGAGGTAGGGGGGCGTGCCCTAGGGGGCAGGCGCGCCCCCACCCTCGTGGAGAGGTGGTGGGCCCCCTGGCCTTCATCTTTTGCAGGTATTTTTCTTATTTTCTGAAAAGTGGCTCCGTGAAGTTTCAGGTTATTCCGAGAACGTTTGCTCCTGCACATAAACAACACCATGGTAATTCTGCTGAAAACAGCGTTAGTCCGGGTTAGTTCCATTCCAATCATGCAAGATAGAGTCCAAAACAAGGGCAAAAGTGTTTGGAAAAGTAGATACGTTGGAGACGTATCACTAGTTACTACTGCTATCATCACTGTTACACTTGCTACAGAATTACTGCTTTCACTGTTACTATTACTACTGTTGCTATCACTTCTATCAATACTATCAAACTACTTTGCTACTGATCACTTTACTGCAGATAATTAATCTCCATGTGTGGTTGAATTGACAACTTAGCTGCTAATACCTTCAAATATTCTTTGGCTCCCCTTGTGTCGAATCTATAAATTTGGTTCGAATACTCTACCCTCGGTAACTGTTGCGGGAGGGTAGGACAAAATATGTCATGCAAGTTCTTTTAATAAAGCACATATGACTATTTACGGAATACATGCCTACATGCTACCTCTTGTGCATGCGTTGGTTTTCCGTTGAAGAGGGAAGGGTGATGCAGCAAAGCAGCGTAAGTATTTTCCTCAGTTTTTGAGAACCAAGGTATCAATCTAGTAGGAGACTACACGCAAATCTCCTAGTACCTGAACAAACAATCAAGAACCTTGCAACCAAAGCGACAAAGGGGTTGTCAACCCTTCATGGCCACTTGCAAAAGTGAGATCTGATAGAGATAATAAGATAAATATTTTTGGTATTTCTGTCGTATAGATTGGAAAGTAAAGATTGCAAAATAAACGGCGGCAAGTTGATGGGAAACTAATATGATGTAAAATAGATCCGGGGGCCATAGGTTTCACTAGTGGCTTCTCTCATGATAGCATATATTACGGTGGGTGGACAAATTACTGCCGAGCAATTGATAGAAAAGCGCATAGTTATGAGAATACCTAGGCATGGTCATGAACATACGCATCATGTCCGTGTCAAGTAAACCGAAATGATTCTGCATCTACTACTATTACTCCATACATCGACCGCTATCCAGCATGCATCTAGAGTATTAAGTTCATAAGAACAGAGTAACGCTTTAGGCAAGATGACATGATGTAGAGGGATAAACTCAAGCAATGTGATATAAACCCCATATTTTTATCCTCGGTGCCAACAATACGATACGTGCCTTGCTGCACCTGCTGTCACTCAGAAAGGACACCGCAAGATTGAACCCAAAGCTAAGCACTTCTCCCATTGCATGAAAGATCAATCTAGTAGGCCAAACTAAACCGATAATTCGAAGAGACTTGCAAATATATCAAATCATGCATATAAGAATTCAGAGAAGAACCAAATATTGTTCATAGATAATCTTGATCATAAACCCACAATTCATCGGATCTCGGCAAACACACCGCAAAAAGTATTACATCAAATAGATCTCCAAGAACATCAAGGAGAACTTAGTATTGAGAACCAAAGAGAGAGAATAAGTCATCTAGCTAATAACTATGGACCTGAAGGTCTATAGTAAACTACCCACACATCATCGGAGAGGCTATGGTGTTGATGTAGAAGCCCTCCGTGATCGAATCCCCCTCTAGCGGATCGTCGGAAAAGTCCCTAAGATAGGATCTCATGGGTACAGAAGGTTGCCACGGTGGAAAAGTGGTTTTCTAGCACCCCTGGATGTTTTTAGAGTATAAGAGTATATATAGGCGATAGAAGTAGGTCGGTGGAGCTATGAGGGGCCCACGAGGGTGGGGGCGCGCCCTCCTACCTTGTGGCCACCTCGTTGCATCTCTGCCTTCCACTCCAAGTCTCCTAGATGACGTTTGTTCCAAGAAAGATCCTCGCGAAGGTTTCGTTTCATTTGATATTCCTTTTCTGCGAAACACTCAAATAGGTAAAAAACAGCAATTTGCATTGGGCCTTCGGTTAATAGGTTAGTCCCAAAAAATATAGAAGTGCATATTAAAGCCCATTAAACATCCAAAATAGATAATATAATAGCATGGAACAATAAAAAATTATAGATACGTTGGAGACGTATCACTACATTATATCGATGAACTGGAGCTAGTGCCGTATCGCCCTAGGTTATAACTATCACATGATGAATATCATCCAACAAGTCACCGATCCAATGCCTATGAATTTATCCTATATTGTTTCTGCTAAGTTACTACTGCTATCATCACTGTTACACTTGCTACAAAATAACTACTATCACTGTTACTGTTACTATTATTGCTATCACTACTATCAAAACTATCAAACTACTTTGCTACTAATCACTTTACTTCAGATAATTAATCTCTGGGTGTGGTTGAATTGACAACTCAGGTGCTAATACCTTCAAATATTCTTTGGCTCCCCTTGTGTCGAATCTATAAATTTGGGTCGAATACTCTACCCTCGAAAACTGTTGCGATCCCCTATACTTGTGGGTTATCAAGACCTTTTTCTGGCACTGTTGCCAGGGAGCATAGCTATATTTGTTGAGTCACTTGGGATTATTATCATATTATCACTATGAAAAATCTGAAGGATCCAAAGACTAATATATTTAACTTACAGAAAAATATATCCTGGGGACTACACACAAGAAAATATTTTTCAGAGAAGTAATGAGAAAGAAAATATTGCTGCCTTATAGGAAATATTTAACTTTGTGCAAACTAAAGAAGAGAGTCTCCCACAAGCTTGGGGGAGTGAGGGAGTCCTGGATTAGGGGGTCTCCGGACAGCCGGACTATATCCTTTGGCCGGATTGTTGGACTATGAAGATACAAGATTGAAGACTTCGTCCCGTGTCCGGATGGGACTCTACTTGGCATGGAAGGCAAGCTAGGCAGTACAGATATGGATATCTCCTCCTTTGTAACCGACCTTGTGTAACCCTAACCCTCTCCGGTGTCTATATAAACCGGAGGGTTTTAGTCCGTAGGACAATAGACAATCATACCATAGGCTAGCTTCTAGGGTTTAGCCTCTCTGATCTCGTGGTAGATCTACTCTTGTACTACCCATATCATCAATATTAATCAAGCAGGACGTAGGGTTTTACCTCCATCAAGAGGGCCCGAACCTGGGTAAAACATCGTGTCCCCTTCCTCCTGTTACCATCCGCCTTAGACGCATAGTTCGGGACCCCCTACCCGAGATCCGCTGCTTTTGACACCGACATTGGTGCTTTCATTGAGAGTTCCTATGTGTCGTCGCTGTTAGGCTTGATGGCTCCTACGATCATCGATAGCGATGCAGTCCAGGGTGAGACTTTTCTCCCCGAACAGATCTTTGTGTTCGGCGGCTTCGCATTGCGGGCCAACTCGCTTGGCCATCTGGAGCAGATCGAAAGCTACGCTCCTGGCCATTAGGTCAGGTTTGGAAGCTTAAATTGCACGGCCGATATCCACGGAGACTTGATCTTCCACGGATTCGAGCCCCTGCCTTGTGCGCCACGCGGTCACGATGAGTACGATTTAGCTCTATCATCGGACCGTATTCAGGAGATCGCACCGGCAGCCGCTTCGAGCCTCAATTCGGCCATCCATGGACGGGTGGATAGACCCCTGAAACGTCTCCAACGTATCTATTATTTTTGATTGCTCCATGCTATATTATCTACTGTTTTGGACTATATTGGGCTTTATTTTCCACGTTTATATTATTTTTGGGACTAACCTATTAACTGGAGGCCCAGCCCAAAATTGCTGTTTTTTGCCTATTTCAGTGTTTCGGAGAAACAGAATATCAAACGGAGTCCAAACGGAATAAAACCTTCGGGAACGTGATTTTCTCACCGAACGTGATCCAGGAGACTTGGACCCTACTCCAAGGAGTAAAAGAGGAGGTCACGAGGGTGGGGGCATGCCCCCCCTAGGGCGCGCCCCCTGCCTCGTGAGCCCCTCGGTGCTCCACCGATGTACTCCTTCCTCCTATATATACATACGTACCCCCAAACGATCAGAACAGGAGCCAAAAACCTAATTCCACTGCCGCAACTTTCTGTATCCACGAGATCCCATCTTGGGGCCTGTTCCGGAGCTCCGCCGGAAGAGGGCCGTCATCACGGAGGGCTTCTACATCATCCTAGCCCCTCCGATGAAGTGTGAGTAGTTTACCTCAGACCTTTGGGTCCATAGTTAGTAGCTAGATGGCTTCTTCTCTCTTTTTGGATCTCAATACAAAGTTCTCCCCCTCTTTTGTGGAGAACTATTCGATGTAATCTTGTTTTTGCGGTGTGTTTGTTGAGACCGATGAATTGTGGGTTTATGATCAAGTCTATCTATGAATAATATTTGAATCTTCTCTGAATTCTTTTATGTATGATTGGTTATCTTTGCAAGTCTCTTTGAATTATCCGTTTGGTTTGGCCAACTAGATTGGTAGTTCTTGCCATCGGAGAAGTGCCTAGCTTTGGGTTCGATCTTGTGGTGTCCTTTCCCAGTGACAGAAGGGGCAGAAAGGCACGTATTGCATCGTTGCCATCGAGGATAAAAAGATGGGGTTTATTTCATATTGCATGAATTTATCTCTCTACATCATGTCATCTTGCTTAAGGCGTTACTCTGTTTTTAACTTAATACTCTAGATGCATGCTGGATAGCGGTCGATGAGTGGAGTAATAGTAGTAGATGCAGAATCGTTTCGGTCTACTTGTCACGGACATGATGCCTATATACATGATCATGCCTAGATATTCTCATAACTATGCTCAATTCTGTCAATTGCTCAACAGTAATTTGTTCATCCACCGTAGAATACTTATGCTCTTGAGAGAAGCCACTAGTGAAACCTATGGCCCCTGGGTCTATTCTCATCATATCAATCTCCATCACTTTAATCTTGCTTTGCTTTTTTACTTTGCTTTTACCTTTTACTTTGCATCTTTATACCAAAAATACCAAAAATATTATATCTATCAGATCTCACTCTCGTAAGTGACCATGAAGGGATTGACGACCCCTAATCGCGTTGGTTGCGAGTACCTATCGTTTTGTGCAGGTACGAGGGACTTGAGCGTGGCCTCCTACTGGATTGATACCTTGGTTCTCAAAAACTGAGGGAAATACTTACACTACTCTGCTGCATCATCCCTTCCTCTTCGGGGAAAACCAACGCAAGCTCAAGACGTAGCAAGAAGGATTTTTGGCACCGTTGCCGGGGAGTCTACGCAAAAAGTCAACATACCAAGTACCCATCATAATCCCTATCTCTCGCATTACATTATTTGCCATTTGCCTCTCGTTTTCCTGTCCCCCACTTCACCCTTGTCATTTTTATTCACCCTCTCTCTCTATCCTCCCTCTCTATTTGCCTCTTTTGCCCGCTTGCCTTTTTGTTTGCTCGTGTGTTAGATTGCTAGTTTGTCGCGATGGCTCAACCGAGATTTGGTGATCTTCACCTTAAAAGGTTAGAGGAGATCGAAACCAACGTTAGGAAGTTTATGGTTTTGCAATTTGAGCATAATAATTTCTTTAGAAACGAGTTTAAGGAACAAAAAAGTTTTATGAGTTATATGAACAAAGAGCTAGATGATATGTCTAAAGAATTTGATGGTATAAGATCCCAAATTGCTCATCTCGAAAAGATGACTGCTGAAATTACGGATATGCAAGCCACCTTAGTCAATAAGATGGCCGCTAAACCGAATGCCTATGAAAATCAAGATGAAGATCTAAAAGTTATTGATGTGTCTCCTATTAAATCTTTGTTTTGCAATATGAATCTTGATGAAACTGAATATGATCTTCCTTTACCTAGAAGGCGTTCTAAAAATTCGGAGTATTTAGATCTTAATGATGAAATTGATGAAAGTGGAATTGAAAGAAATAAAAATCTAGATGTTGCTAAACCCACTATATTGGATTTCAAGGAATTTAATTATGAAAGTTGCTCTTTAATTGATTGTATTTCCTTGTTGCAATCCGTGCTAAATTCTCCACATGCTTATAGTCAAAATAAAGCCTTCACCGAACATATTGTAGATGCCTTCATGCAATCTTGTGAAGAAAAACTTGAGTTGAAAGTTTCTATCCCTAGAAAAATCTATGATGAGTGGGAACCAACTATTAAAATTAAAATTAAAGATCATGAGTTTTATGCTTTGTTATTTGGGTGCTAGTGTCTCTACTATTCCCAAGACTTTGTGTTATTTGCTAGATTTCCGTAATTTTGATGATTGCTCTCTAAACTTGCATCTTGCGGATTCCACTATTAAGAAACCTATGGGAAGGATTAATGATGTTATTATTGTTGCAAATAGGAATTATGTGCCCGTAGATTTCATTGTTCTTGATATAGATTGCAATCCTTCTTGCCCTATTATTCTTGGTAGACCTTTCCTTAGAACGGTTGGTGCGATTATTGATATGAAGGAAGGGAATATTAGATTTCAATTTCCATTAAAAAAGGGCATGGAACACTTTACAAGAAAGAAAATAAAATTACCATATGAAACTATCATGAGAGCCACTTATGGATTGCCTACCAAATATGGCAATACCTAGATCTATCCTGAGCTTTTATGCCTAGCTAGGGGCATTAAACGATGGCGCTTGTTGGGAGGCAACCCAATTTTATTTTTATTCCTTGCTTTTTTCTCCTGTTTAGTAATAAATAAATTATTTAGACTCTGTTTTGGTTGTGTTTTTTGTGTTTAATTAGTGTTTGTGCCAAGTAGAACCATTGGGAAGACTTGGGGAAAGTCTTGTTGAACTTGCTGTAAAAAAGAGAAACTTTAGCGCTCACGAGAACTTCTGTCATTTTTATTTGAAGAGTGATATTTAGTTAATTATTTTTGCAGGTGATTAATAGATAAATTCCTCACGTCCAGCAATTTAATTTATAATTTTTGGGTTTCCAGATATTGCGCTAGCTACAGATTACTACAGACTGTTCTGTTTTTGACAGATTCTGTTTTTCGTGTGTTGTTTGCTTATTTTGATGAATCTATGGCTAGTAAAATAGTTTATAATCCATAGATAAGTTGGAATACAGTAGGTTTAACACCAATATAAATAAATAATGAGTTCATTACAGTACCTTGAAGTGTTCTTTTGTTTTCTTTCGCTAACGGAGCTCACGAGTTTTCTATTTTGAGTTTTGTGTTGTGAAGTTTTCAAGTTTTGGGTGAATTCTTTTGATGGATTATGGAACAAGGAGTGGCAAGAGCCTAAGGTTCGGGATGCCCATGGCACCCCCAAGATAATCCAACGACACCAAGAAGTCAAAGCTTGGGGATGCCCCGAGAGGCATCCCCTCTTTTGTCCACTTCCATCGGTAATTTACATGGAGCTATATTTTTATTCACCAACATGATATGTGTTTTGCTTGGAGCGTCTTGTATTATTTGTGTCTTTGTGTCTTAGTATGCCACAATCATCCTTGCTGTACACACCTTTTGAGAGAGCCATACATGAATTAAAATTCGATAGAATACTCTATGTGCTTCACTTATATCTTTTGAGCTACAGAGTTTTGTTCTATGTGCTTCACTTATATCTTTTGAGCGTTATAATTTTGCTCTATGTGCTTCACTTATATCTTTTGAGCATTATAATTTTTCTCTATGTGCTTCACTTAGATATTTTAGAGCACGATGGTGGATCTGTTTTAAACAAACTATTGATCTCTCATGCTTCACTTAAATTATTTTGAGAGTCTCTTAATAGCATGGTAATTTGCTTAATAATAATATGCTTGGTATTCAAGATTTGTGAAACTTTATTTTGAGTGTGTTGAATACTAAGAAAAGATTGAAGCATGATAATTGTTTTGAGATATGGAGGTGATAATATTAAAGTCATGCTAGTTGAGTAGTTGTGAATTTAAAGAATACTTGTGTTGAAGTTTGTGATTCCCGTAGCATGCACGTATGATGAAGTCGGAGCATGATTTATTTATTGATTGTCTTCCTTATGATTGGCGGTCGGGGACGAGCGATGGTCTTTTCCTACCAATCTATCCCCCTAGGAGCATGCACGTAATACTTTGCTTTGATAACTTCTAGATTTTTGCAATAAGTATATGAGTTCTTTATGACTAATGTTGAGTCCATGGATCATACGCACTCTCACCCTTCCACCTTTGCTAGCCTCTCTAATACCGCACACCTTTCGCCGGTATCATACACCAACCATATACCTTCCTCAAAACAGCCACCATACCTAGCTATTATGGCATTTCCATAGCCATTCCGAGATATATTGCCATGCAACTTTCCACCATCTAGTTCATCATGACACATTCATCATTGTCATATTGCTTAGCATGATCATGTAGTTGACATAGTATTTGTGGCAAACCACCGTTCATAATTTTTTCATACTTGTCACTCTTGATTCATTGCATATCATGGTACACCGCCGGAGGCATCCGTATAGAGTCATACTTTGTTTTAGAATCGAGTTGTAATCATTGAGTTGTAAATAAATAAAAGTGTGATGGTCATCATTTAATAGAGCATTGTCCCAAAAAAAGAGAGAAATGCCAAAGAAAAAAATAAGGCCCAAAAAAAGAAAATAAATAAAAAGGGGAAATGCTACTATCCTTTTACCACACTTGTGCTTCAAAGTAGCACCATGATCTTCATAGTAGATAGTCTCTCATGTTATCACTTTCATATACTAGTGGGAATTTACATTATAGAACTCGGCTTGTATATTCCAATGATGGGCTTCCTCAAATTGCCCTAGGTCTTCATGAGCAGGCAAGTTGGATGCACACCCACTAGTTTCTTTTGTTGAGCTTTCATACATTTATAGCTCTAGTGCATCCGTTGCATGGCAATCCCTACTCACTCACATTGATATCTATTGATGGGCATCTCCATAGCCCGTTGATACGCCTAGTTGATGTGAGACTATCTTCCCCTCCTTTTTGTCTTCTCCACAACCACCATTCTATTCCACCTATAGTGCTATATCCATGGCTCACGCTCATGTATTGCGTGAAGATTGAAAAAGTTTTGAAAAAGTTAGAGTATGAAACAATTGCTTGGCTTGTCATCGGGGTTGTGCATGATTAACATATTTTGTGTGGTGAAGATAGAGCATAGCCAGACTATATGATTTTGTAGGGGTAACTTTCTTTGGCCATGTTATTTTGAGAAGACATAATTGCTTTGTTAGTATGCTTGAAGTATTATTATTTTTATGTTAATATAAAATTTTGTCTTGAATCTTTCAAATCTGAATATTCATATCACAATTAAGAAGATTTGCATTGAAATTATGCCAAGTAGCACTCCGCATCAAAAATTCTCTTTTTATCATTTACCTACTCGAGGAGGAGCAGGAATTAAGCTTGGGGATGCCTGATACGTCTCCAACCTATCTATAATTTTTGATTGCTCCATGCTATATTATCTACTGTTTTGGACTATATTGGGCTTTATTTTCCACTTTTATATTATTTTTGGGACTAACCTATTAACCGGAGGCCCAGCCCAGAATTGCTATTTTTTGCCTATTTCAGTGTTTCGGAGAAATAGAATATCAAACGGAGTCCAAACAGAATAAAAACCTTCGGGAACGTGATTTTCTCACCGAACATGATCCAGGAGACTTGGACCCTACTCAAAGGAGTCAAAGAGGAAGTCACGAGGGTTGGGGGCGCGCCCCTGCCTCATGGGCCCCTCGGTGCTCCACCGACGTACTCCTTCCTCCTATATATACATACGTACCCCCAAACAATCAGAACAGGAGCCAAAAACCTAATTCCAGCGCTGCAACTTTCTGTATCCACGAGATCCCATCTTGGGGCCTGTTCCGGAGCTCCGCTGGAAGAGGGCCGTCATCCCGGAGGGCTTCTACATCATCCTAGCCCCTCCGATGAAGTGTGAGTAGTTTACCTCAGACCTTCGAGTCCATAGTTAGTAGCTAGATGACTTCTTCTCTCTTTTTGGATCTCAATACAAAGTTCTCCCCCTCTCTTGTGGAGATCTATTCGATGTAATCTTGTTTTTCCGGTGTGTTTGTTGAGACCGATGAATTGTGGGTTTATGATCAAGTCTATCTATGAATAATATTTGAATCTTCTCGGAATTCTTTTATGTATGATTGGTTATCTTTGCAAGTCTCTTCGAATTATCTGTTTGGTTTGGCCAACTAGATTGGTAGTTCTTGCCATGGGAGAAGTGGATTCCGTCGGAGCTCATGTCGGTGTCAAAACCGGCGGATCTCGGGTAGGGGGTCCCGAACCGTGCGTCTAGGCCGGATGGTAACTGGAGGCAGGGGACACGATGTTTTACCCAGGTTCGGGCCCTCTTGATGGAGGTAAAACCCTACGTCCTGCTTGATTGATATTGATAATATGGGTAGTACAAGAGTGGATCTACCACGATATCAGAGAGGCTAAACCCTAGAAGCTCGCCTATGGTATGATTGTATGTTATGGTTGTTGTCCTACGGACTAAAACCCTTCGGTTTATATAGACACCCGAGAGGGTTAGGGTTACACAAGGTCGGTTAGAAAGGAGGAGATATCCATATCCGTATTACCTAGATTGCCTTCCACACCAAGTAGAGTCCCATCCGGACACGAGACGAAGTCTTTAATCTTGTATCTTCATAGTCTAACAGTCCGGCCAGTGGAGATAGTCCGGCTGTCCGGAGACCCCCTAATCCAGGACTCCCTCAGTAGCCCCTGAACCAGGCTTCAATGGCGATGAGTCCGGCGCGCAGTATTGTCTTCGGCATTGCAAGGCGGGTTCCTTCTCCGAATACATCACAGAAGAATTTGAATACGAGGATAGTGTCCGACCCTGCAAAATAAGTTCCACATTCCACCATAGAGAGAATAATATTTTTGCAGATCTAATTTGCTGGCTTGTTTTGGCAGCATGACGTTACGTCATGGCCCGGTGATTATTCGAACCGTTTCTTTTAACCAGCCCCGCACATAATGCGAGGCAGTTTTTCGACACGTCTTGTCAAAGCAGAGGTCGTGTCCCCTTATTACGGGATTCTCATCAATACGGGCGTGGGTAACCCAACCATGCCATCAATTCCGGCGTTTGGGGGATAAGCGAGTTTTACCAGGCAAGTGGGGACGCTTAGTTTCGTCCGCCCATATAAAGGGATAAGGATTCACGCCTTCTTCCTCCCTTACCCATCCGTTTTCGCTCACTCGAGCTCTAGCGCCCAAGTCCGCACTTCCCACCTCAACCTTCTCCAATCATGTCCGGAGCGGGAGGCAGGTGGATGGTCTCCTCCGTCACGGAGGGAGACATCAAGAAACTGAGGAGGGTCGGATACCTGCCCGACGACATCGCGCACCGGCTCCCAGATGAGGGGCAGCTCATCCCCACCCCCAGGCCCCATGAGAGGGTAGTATTCCTCACCCATTTCCTCCATGGACTGGGATTCCCTCTCCATCCCTTCGTCCGGGGCTCATGTTTTATTATGGCCTGGATTTCAACGATCTGGCCCTGAACTTCATCCTCAACATCTTGGCGTTTATCATCGTGTGCGAGGCCTTCCTCCGCAGCAAGCCCCACTTCCGCTTATGGCTGAAGACCTTCAATGTCAAGCCGATGGTGGTGGGTGGCCGCCAGGCGGAGTGCGGAGGTGCCATGGTGGGCATGATGCCCAATGTAACATGGCTCGAGGGCTCCTTTGTGGAAACCTAAAGGGGTGGCAATCAGGGTGGTTCTATATCACCGAGCCGTGCGACCCTGCATGGTCAGCGGCCCCGAGTTCCGATCTGGCATCCCCACGCGGCTCACCTCCTTGAAAGAGAAGGGCCTGTCCTGGTGTAGTTCGAACACTAGTAGAAAAAGGGTCGAACGTGAAGCACATTAGTGCTGGTTTGTATTTGAGCCGACACTAATGTATACATTAGTGCCGGTTCCAACGGCTAGCCAGGCCGCTTTTATTAGTACCGGTTTGTGGCGAACCTTTAGCACCGGTTCGTGCCACGAACCGGTACTAATGAGAGTGGTGGCAGGATGTTGTCAGACTGGGGCCCCTCCAGCCCCTTTAGTACCGGTTCTTGGCACGACTCGGTACTAAAGGTCGTCCTACATAAACCCTTCGTCCACCCGAGCTCGCTATGTTCTTCCCCTTTCCCCTCTCCTCTCTGTTCTTCCCCTCTTCCTCTCGAGCTCATCACACATTTTGCCCAAAATTTGTCAAGATTTGAAGGCCCCCATCCATTCAAATGACCACAAAGGTTAGCAACTTTGTCCTTTCATCTCTCATTGCTAGATTAGCTCTTGCAATGCTTTATATAGTGATTAATTTGTGAGTTTAGTAATTTGGGAGGATATATATATATATGTGCTAGTATTTGATTTATATGCAATTTGAGGTCAAAAATAACAATTAGTTTGCATATGTAGGTGTGGTTTACTTAGTGCCTTCTAAATCTACGTCGTAACCACCGTCGATCGCCCGCACCGTCCCGTCGCCGGCACCACCTTGTGGTGAGCCTCTTGTTCATGAAATTTTATATAAAAATTGATGTTTGTGTGATTTGGATATATAGTTACTCGTATAATTATCTTACCCGTACGTTGTTTGTTATACATATAGTGCCATGGTTTTGATATCCGTCCCCGTCGGCCCTCGTCCTTGTTATGATTCGGATGTGGTATATATATTCTCTTTTAAAACTAGTTGCATTTCGTGTTTATGACAAATTATGCCCTTCAAGTTGACATAGAAATTTTTTCTAGGAGGCATGTGAACCGGAAATTCCAACCGACCCTATTGCCGAGAGGTTAAATTTAGTTGAAAGAGAAAACGAGTACTTGAAAGAAAAATTGAAAAGAATTGAGGGGGAGAAGATGGAATTGGAGTTGCATGTTGCCGATGTCGTCGATGGAGAAAATGCGCTTGAAGATTAGAAAGATTAGAAAATATGCCATCGATAGTGAGGCTTGGTATCATTATGCTGTTGGATCCATTGTTGCCTTAGTTGCGATGTTGATCGTATTTGTTGTTGCATTTAAATGCTTTAGCTAGAGAGTTATTTGTTTGTTGCATTTAAGTATTGTATGAAATTTATGTATGAACTTGTATTAATTTGGTCTATTCGGTGTTGTGTAATGAAGATGAGCCGGCAATGGATGTACGATGACTGATGCTCTCCCCAGTTCGTTGAGGGCGTGCATACTTTTCTCCTTGCGGCTGAGGCAAACAAGCGGGCGGATGGTTTTATGACTTGTCCATGTGCTCGCTGTAAGAATGGTCACAATTACTCTACGTCAAGAACCATTCACGTCCACCTGTTTAAGTCCGGTTTCATGCCCCACTATAATGTTTGGACCAAGCACGGAGAAAGAGGGGTTATGATGGAAGACAATGAAGAAGAAGAGGACGAAGACAGCTATCTTGGCCATGGGTTCCTTGAATACGATGATACAACAATGGGGGAAGAAGCTGAGCCGGTAATGCGGGAAGAAGCTGAGCCAGCAATGCGGGAAGAAGCTGAAGAAGAGGCATCAGATTAGCCCGTTGATGATCTAGGTCGGGCCATTGCCGATGCAAAGAGAAACTGCGCAAGTGATTTGGAGAATAAGAAGTTGCAGCGCATGTTAGAGGATCACAAAAATTGTTGTACCCGAATTGCGTAGGTGACAAGAAAAAGCTGGGCACCACACTGGAATTGCTACAATGGAAGGCAGAGAATGGTGTATCTGACAAGGGATTTGGAAAGTTGCTGGTAATGATAAAGGATATGCTTCCAAAGGACAACGAATTGCCCGAGAGTACGTACGAAGCAAACAAGGCTGTCTGCCCTCTAGGGTTAGAGGTGTAGAAGATACATGCATGCCCTAATGATTGCATCCTCTACCGCGGTGAGTACGAGGATTTGAACGCTTGCCCGGTATGTGGTGCATTGCGCTATAAGATCAGCCGCGATGACCCTGGTGATGTCGAGGGCGAGCGCCCCAGGAAGAAGATTCCTGCCAAGGTGATGTGGTATGCTCCTATAATACCACGGTTGAAACGTTTGTTCCAAAACAAAGAGCGTGCCAAGGCGATGCGATGGCACAGAGAAGACCATAAGAAATACGGAAAGTTGAGAGTACCCGCTGACGGGTCGCAGTGGAGAAAAATCAAAAGAAAGTACGGGAAGGAGTTTGAAGATGACGCAAGGAGCGTATAGTTTGGTCTAAGCGCAGATGGCATTAATCCTTTTGGGGAGCAGAGCAGCAACCATAGCACCTGGCCTGTGACTCTATGTTTGTATAACCTTCCTCCTTGGTTGTGCATGAATCGGAAGTTCATTATGATGCCAGTGCTCATCTAAGGCCCTAAGCAACCCGGCAACGACATTGATGTGTACCTAAGGCCATTAGTTGAAGAACTCTTACAACTGTGGAATGGAACAGGTGTACGTGCATGGGATGAGCACATGGGGGAAGAATTTGACCTAAAGGCGTTTCTGTTCGTGACCATCAATGATTGGCCTGCTCTGAGTAACCTTTCAGGACAAACAAACAAGGGATACCGCGCATGCACGCACTGTTTGGACGATACCGACAGTATATATTTGGCTAATTGTAAGAAGAATGTGTACCTGGGACATCGTCGATTTCTTCCGAGCAGGCATCCCGTAAGAAAGAAAGGCAAGCATTTCAAAGGTGAGGCGGATCACCGGACGAATCCTCGCCACCGTACTGGTGCTGATGTACATGATATGGTCAAGGATTTGAAGGTGGTCTTTGGAAAGGGTCCTGGTGGACAACCTGTTCCGAATGACGCTGACAGACGCGCACCCATGTGGAACAAGAAATCTATATTTTTGGACCTGCCCTATTGGAAAGACCTAGAGGTCCGCTCCGCAATCGACGTGATGCACGTGACGAAGAATCTTTGTGTGACCCTGCTTGGCTTCTTGGGCATGTATGGGAAGACAAAAGATACACCTGAGGCACGAGAGGACCAGCAACGTATGCACGGAAAAGACGGCACACATCAGGGCAATGCAAGCTACGCTCTTACCAAAGAAGAGAAGGAAATCTTCTTTGAATGCCTGCTCAGTATTAAGGTACCGTCTGGCTTCTCGTCGAATATAAAGAGAATAATAAACATGGCAGAGAAAAAATTCCAGAACCTAAAGTCTCATGACTGCCACGTGATTATGACACAACTGCTTCCGGTTGCATTGAGGGGGCTTCTACCGAAAAACGTTCGATTAGCCATTGTGAAGCTATGTGCATTTCTCAATGCAATCTCTCAGAAGGTAATCGATCCAGAAATCATACCAAGGTTAGAGAATGATTTGGTGCAATGTCTTGTCAGTTTCAAGTTGGTGTTCCCACCATCCTTCTTCAACATCATGACGCACGTCCTAGTTCACCTATGCGAAGAGATTAACGTTTTGGGTCCTGTATTTCTACACAATATGTTCCCCTTTGAGAGGTTCATGGGAGTCTTAAAGAAATAGGTTCATAACCGTGCTAGGCCAGAAGGAAGCATCTCCAAGGGCCGTCAAAATGAGGAGGTCATTGAGTTTTGTATTGACTTTATTCCTGACCTTAAGCCGATTGGCGTTCCTGAATCGCGGCATAAGGGCAGACTGGATGGAAAAGGCACGCTAGGAGGGGAACAAATAATATGTATGCACGGACATTCTCTCACTGAAGCACACTACACAGTTCTACAGAATTCCGCCTTGGTGGCTCCGTATATGGATGAACACAAGAATTTGCTACGCTCCAAACACTCGGAGCGGTCTGATGACTGGACACGTACCATGCGTGACACCTCTATTGAAGATGACCTGTACTTGCTGTCCCAGTTACCATCTTCGAATATAATGACATTCAAAGGGTACGAGATAAATGGTAATACATTTTACACGATCGCCCAAGATATGAAGAGCACCAACCAAAACAGTGGTGTCCGCTTTGATGCAGAAACCAAGACGGGAAAGGAAACATATTATGGTTATATACAGGACATATGGGAACTTGACTATCGACATGGTTTGAAGGTCCCTTTGTTTTGGTGCAAATGGGTTAATATGACACGAGGCGGGGTAACAGAAGACCCGCAGTACGGAATGACAACAGTGGATCTCAACAATCTTGCGTATGCAGACGAAGCATTTGTCCTAGCCAATGATGTGGCACAGGTTTTCTATGTGAAGGACATGTCTACCAAGCCAAGAAAAAGAAAAGATAAGGAAGCGAATGCATCGTACGATGAGCCAAAGCGGCACATAGTTCTTTCTGGGAAGAGAAACATCGTGGGAGTGGATGACAAGACAGTCAAGTCAGAAGATTATGAATAGTTTGATGAAATTTCTCCATTCACAGTGAATATTGACCCGAGCATCCCATTAAATGATGAAGATTTTCCATGGTTACGGCGCAAAGGGACACACACGAAGAAAAAGTTTCACACCCAAAGATCTGGGATGTGATCAGCTTCACTATCATCACTTTCTTCTGTGTTTCACACCCAGAAGGGAATCTCTGTAATAGTTAGGGTACATAGTTAATTATGTGTTTTGGCATTTGAAATGCAAAGAAATTTTATGTGCAAACAAATTCGTTCATGCCTTTACTGATTTTTAAAGTTAAGTTATTCACAAACTAGTGATTCACACTAATTTCAAATAATTCAAAATTTAAACTATTCAAATTTGAGAACTATGGGCACTAACAGAAAGTTTGTAATTTTTTGTACCTAAAGCAAAAATATTCACAAAGAAACTCTAAATACACAAAAAAACAACTCAAAAATAAATAAAGCAAAAAAAAATAAAAAAGCCCGCCTACTAGGCCAGAGCGGCCTGGATACGACTAGAAACCCAACCTATTGTTGGGCCAGGATGCAGGCCCGCAAAGGCCAGTAGGCCAACAGGGCAGCACAGAACATGTAGGCCCAGTAGGCCTGCTTTGGAGAGGAGCTCGACAGAGCTACCGCACGGGGGTTTATAAACCAGTGCGGTCGCCCCTCGGCTAGCGAGGTGGGACTAAACTTGCGCACCGCACCTGCGCCAGCGCACCTCCTTTAGTACCGGTTCATGGCACCAACCGGTACTAAAGGGGGCGCGGTTCCCGCCGCTTGGCCTGGCCAAAACAGGCCTTTAGTACCGGTTGGTGGCTCCAACCGGTACTAAAGGTGCCTTCTATATATACAACACTTATGAAAATTTCATTCTCCCTCTGTTTCTTCCTCTGTTTCCCCATTGAAGCACCGCCCGCGCGCCCCGATCGATCGACACCATCGCCGTCGCCGCCCCCATCCCCGTCGCCGCCCCCGTCCCCGTCACCTCCCTTGTCTCCGTCGCCGCCCCGGGCCCGTCCCCGCCGCGCCGTCCCCGCGTCGCCTCCCCCGCGTCACGCCCCGGCCCGTCGCCGCCCCCGGCCGTCGCCTCGCCGTCGCCGTCGCCCCGCTGTGAGCTCTCCCCCTCTAACCCCTCTCCCTCGCCCCCGGCGGCCACCATGGGCGCCGCCCCTCCCTGAGCCCATACACACACACACACCCACAAGCATGATGAACACACACACACACACACGTACATATGTATGAATTAATGCATGTATATATTAGTATATACGTATTTTGTATGTTTAATTAGTTTAGATTTTTTAGATTATTATTTTTTCACTAGTATATATGTATGAATGCATGTTAGATGGATATAATTAGTGTTTAATTATTATGGAAATTTTTTATATAATGTTGTTTTTTAGTTTTTTAATGGATGTATAAAAGTTGTGTTTTCTGTTTTTAGTGTTAGATGCTTAATTAGTATGAAATAGCATATAGAATTTTGACATATGCAATGATAGCATAATTAGTGTTATATAGAAATGTTAGAAATGATAGCATAATTAGTATTTTGACATATAGAATACTAAATTGTTTTATATTTCTTTTGGCATAGTTAAATAAAAGCTATGACGGACAATACCGACAGAGAGGGAGAACAGACCATGTTCGATATAATACACGGGCTAGATGATGATCAGAATGAAGAAGATTATGACGGCTCCAAATTTCTAAACAACACCGGAGAGGGTGATATGATATTCGATCGCGACGACCGAATTGATGAAGTCATGAACTATGATTATGACAACACCGGAGAGGTATATATATTTATATAAGCAGGCATCTGGTGATCATCACATGTTTTAAATGAGTTGAAGATATATTAATGAATCGATCTTTCTTCTTTCAGCCATCTGGATCGAGCAAATCTTCAGGCAACAGGACGAAACAAGGCCCGAACAAAAAGTTGAAGGAGGGCGTAAAGTATAATATCGAGGCAATCAAACCTAATGGCGAACCATTAGCACCTAAGAAGATTGCGGACAAGTTCGTTCGTCAATGCGAAGTTCTTGTGAAGGACCAACTCCCGATCTCCCTTCAAGAATGGAGAGAGCCAGCAAAGCCACGTCCAGATCCTACTTTTGTCGACGACAGACAAAAAAGTCTGCTTTGGGATACTCTCATGGAACATTTCACCCTACCAGATCATTTCACAGAAGCAGATGTGCAGAAAGTCAAGGACGCTGCTCTTAGGAAGATGGCGGTTGCATTCAAGAACCACAAGAATCGTGAATGGGACAAGTACATCAAGGGAGGAAGGAAGACTCCAGTATTCGAGGGAACACTAGAGAATCAAAGTGCTTATTGGGACAATTTCGTGAAATTCAAGGATTCAGAATTATCTAAGGAACGGTCAAGAATAAACAAGGCCAATGCCGCAAAAAAGGATAAGTTCCATAAGCTGGGGCCAGGTGGCTATGCGGTGGGAATGCCTAAGTGGGATAAGTCTGAGAAAGAGATGCTGGATGCAAGTGTCACTCCAGAAACATTGAGCTGGCCCCCCAGGTGCAGGACTTGGTTCTATGCGCATGGGGGGGAGTTGGACCCTAAGACAGGCAAAGTTTCCAAGAAGGCATGTCTGGACGGAGCCGAAGATAAGCTACTTGTTGCAATAGAAGAGGCTCCAGGTTGTTCGAGCCCAACAGAGAGAACGATGAGCTTACGCGTGCCCTGGGAAATCCTGAACACCCGGGAAGAACACGAGGCATGGGCGCTATTCCGTGGTATGAGCGGTTTTCGAACTGGAACGCCGACAACAGAACCCGTGCGAGAAAGAAGATTGCGGAGGAGAAGAAGAGGAAGATGGAGGAGGAGCAGAGGAAGCTCGACTATGAACGCCTTCAAGGCCTAGAATCAGCGCACACGGACTTGGCAATCAAATTCCAGCGGCAGCAGGAGCAGATCGACTCACTTAGCCAGCAAAGGGGGTCCCAGCAGCTGCAGCAGCTAGCGGATGATCCAGCATTGGATACCACCACCCCATCCATGCCGAGAAGCAGCGTGGGTTCCGCCCCGTTTGATGCAATGCTGGATAGATACCCCGTGGATGACATCACGGAGAACACTAACTACGAGCTACACTTCAAAATTAAGAAAATATCCTTGAAGGTGGCGGATGGTGTTGCTTATACAAATTCCCCCGATGCAACCTTCCATTGCAACCCGATTCCAGCAGGCTATGCTCGTGTCGTGGTTGATGAGGTGGTGGACCAATATTTGGGGCTAGAGCTTGACATTCCTGGAGGTGACAAGGAGCACACACTAGGAGATGCCAAACATCGTATCATCCTATGGAGAAAGGATTGCATCATCTTTCGAAGGCCACCGACACCGCGTCACCCGACTCCTCGTCGAAGTCCGCCACCGAGTCAGCAGACTCCCGCTCCTCCAAGTCCACCAACACGTGAGGCCACTCCTCCTCCTCCAAGTCCGGCAAAGTGTCAGCCCACTCCTCCTCCAAGTCCGACACAGCGTCAGACGTCCACTCCTCCTCCAAGTCCGGCACAACCTCAGGCCACTGCAACTCTGGCACAGCTTCAGGCCACTCCTCCTCGTCCAACTCAGCCCCGTCAGCCGTCTCCGCCGCCTCAGCAATCGCAGAAGAGACACCCCGCAGCTATGGTGCGTAGCGGTACGAGTCAAGGTCATAGTACAGGAAGTACAGGCGGAGGCAAGCGATATAAATATGGTCCAAACCTCACTACTCCTCTTCCTGAGAGGGCTTACGACAGGACCGAGGAGCAAACCAATGCCATAGTGCGGGCAGAAGTCGACGCACATTTTGGACCGAAACCGCCACTACCGCCAAGGGAGAAAGTGCATGTGGAAGTAGTTGACCACTTCAATCATATGGCTCAACCACCAGCTCCTAAGCCTATTGACACAGACTATGAGCACCACATCAGGAAGTTACATCGACAACGTCTATAGAAGGAGGCGAGCTCGAGCTCGAGCAAACAACAAGCAGCTGTCAAAAAATGCAGGAAAACCGTTGCCCAGCTGGGAGAACACGTGGCGCAATCGATCCCCCCGCTTGTTGTGCCGCCAACAACACGTGACAGTACGCGCGCCCAATATTATTGTGGGCAAACAGTTTACATTCCCGAGGTGGGCGATGTGGTAATAACCCAGGAGCATATAATGCAGGCTGAAACTCTCAACATCACTGTTGGACAACTCCTCGAGATCGAGGACATGCCTGTGCTTACAGAGGAGGAAATAAAATGGAAATATGCCCGGGGCCAACCTTTGGTCAAGCCAGAAGAGGTCAAGAAGCTCCCAACGAGAATGTATGAATTGCATCAATGGTACATGGACATTACCAAGAGATCCGATCGAGAGTCCCTCATGGTGCAAGTCAAGAAGGATAATTACTACCATGAGAAACCTGTGACCGTTGAGTATTCTGAACTGTTTCAGTTATACAATCAAGACGCACTTGACAAATCTATCGTCAGTTGCTATTGTCTGTAAGCGATTTCTTTCTGTAATTTAATTCTCAAGCTAGCTGTAGTGATCCTTTTGATCAATCATTACCTGTAATTATCCTCACTATATTCTTTTTTGTGGTATTATGCAGGATGAAGATGTATGAAATGAGAAAAGGTGGACGCTATGGCATTGGGTTCATTGACCCAAAACACCGTTAATGAATACACATGGAAAATAAACAAGCATCATGAAAAGTAGGTAGAGGACAGCATGCTAGAGTTCTTGAAGCGCCTCAAATACAATGAAGATATACTACTTCCTTACAACTTCCAGTGAGTCACACTTTCTTGTACTATAAATTCTCTGTTTTTGCCTACTAGCTAGCTACATGTTTTTTCTTACATATGCCCGCTTAATTAAGACATGCAAACGTGTGTGCATGCAGATTTCACTGGATCTTGTGTATCATTAAAGTTGACGCCGGAACAGTTCAAATACTGGACTCACTACTCAAAGCAAATAGTGACTATAACATCTTGTTTGGGATAGTCAACAGGTAATTTCAATCATTATTAACTATATATCTCGGCCTATTTAGTTCGTCATTTCATGATATGAACTATTTAATAACCCCTTTATCCATTTTCTTTGTCGGCGGGCAGGGCTTGGGCAAAGGTTCATCAGCGTCACGGAAGGCGAATGGAAACGACAGCTGAAATGGTTTCGACCCAAGGTAAGTAATTAAGTAGTACTAGCTAGCTAGCTAGCTGCCATCTCTTTAATTATCATGCTTGATTAATTATTATCTGATCAAATTAAATTCCATTCTCGTAATAAAGGCCCTGAAGCAGGTGCAGGGGACTGATTTGTGTGCATTCTGCGTTTGCGGGAACATTCGCATGATTGCGTCCGAAAGGAGCAGATCTCAAAGACAGGAATGGGTATACGCTTGTCAGAACACTATTCACAATTTTTACACCATTATCGATATCTAGTCACACAACTAATACACATGCATATTGATCTCCTTCTTAATAGTTCAAAGAGGTGCGGGACAAGCTCCTAGAAACGGAGCGCATAGAAGCACTTCAACAGGAAATAGCGGGATTTTTGCTCGACCAGGTCATAAATCCGAAGGGAGAATACTATTACCCGCTACCGCCCCCATCGACCAGGTCATGAACCACTTCCAATTGTCATCGTGCTCCGAAGGCACCAATTAGGCTAATGCCACTAGCTCCGAAGGCAACATGCATATGTAGGAGAAATTGTATATAGCTATACATGTGTGTATGTGTGAATTAATATGCATGGTGGTTTGTGAGACATTGATGATATATATATGATTGGTTCTACTAGAAATTCTATTTATATATATATATATATATGCATAACGTGTACAATGTGTAGTATCATAAAATACCAGCAAACGAAAAAGAATTAAAATGGAAAACACAATTTTAAATGAAAAAGAAATCATAAAACCAAAAACCCCCCAAACATTTTAGTACCGGTTGGTGTTACCAACCGGTACTAAAGGGCTCCCGTCCCTCGGAGCTGGCTCATGCCACGTGGTTGCCCTTTAGCACCGGTTCGTGCTGAACCGGTACTGAAGGGGGGGCCTTTAGTGACCACACTTTAGTGCCGGTTATGGAACCGGCACTAAAGGGCCTTACGAACCGGTGCTATTGCCCGGTTCTGCACTAGTTGAAAGAGCTGACCAGACTCCAAACATGTATTCAAAACATGGTGGACAAGAAGCTCAAGCTTGTCAATATTGTCCAAGTTATGCTCATCCGCCGGATACTCCCGTGCCAACAACGGGAGTTCAACTTGTGGGAGTTCAATCCAGCGCAGCACCAAACTCTGAACAGGCTCTTTGACACGACTCATGAAGACGCCTGGAGGGTGCTGTTCAAAAGTGCCAAGATTCCCCCCTATTACTGAGGATCGCGGATTTAGCGCGAAGCGCCAAGCCAGTGTGGTAAGCTGCTTTACCTTCACATGATACTTATTTTTTTATATAGATTGACTCGATGCGGGATTTAAACTCCCGTACCTTTGACAGGACTGGCAGAAGATGGCCGGACAGATCGACTGTCCAGCTCCTTTGCTCGAAGGCCCCGCAGACGCTCTTCTGGCGAAGATGTTGATTCAGGCCCCTTATACGGTGCTGAAGAAGACCAAGAAAGCCAAGGGAACCCAAAAGAGTTCCCGACGCCAGGCGTCGTCGGACTCACCGTCCGATGACTCTGTGGCACACTCTTGCCCCAAAGACGAGGAAGAAGAAGAATAAGAAGGTGCTCCCCAATCGACTGGGGGAGACAAGAAAAGGAAGGCCGCCCCAACCGGGGAGGCCGGAGGGTCCAAGAAGGGATGGACTCTCCTTCCGAACGGTTCCACCGCCGCCGACGAAGGCGAAGATGAGTGGTTGCCCAGGGTCAAGCCCCAGGGGAGATCATAAGTATTCGGATACCAGAGTAACTCATAGGATTCCTTTGTCGCACTGCTTTCCCTAACGCTGAATGCAATTATGCAGGCCGCCATGAGCCAGTATCGATGTATCATCGAACGGCTCCTTGGGCTTGTCGGACATGGATAGCGATCCAGTCCCGACCGCCACCTCCCCTCATCCTGCCGAAGACGCCGAGGTGTTGTCTCAAGAGGCACCGGATCGAGGGGAGACAGTCCCGTAGGCGCCTCAAGGCGACCTTCCGGACTCCGGGAGCAGAGGGGACGGGGCCCCTGCGAGCTCCGAGTTCGGCCCTCAGCCGAACACCGCATCGGAACCTCTAGCGGTTCCAGGCTCGGGCATGCGGCCTCCTTCTAAGAGGGGCAGGACACTTGTGCCGGTGACCTCTGTGCATCCAGAGGCGCCAGACAATCTGTTGTAAGCGCTTCGCAACGCTTCCATCGACGAGCAGCACCGCACTATCATGAGTGCGGTGATCCAGAGGGTTCAGTCCGCCAAGAGCGGATTGACTGAAGCCTATGCCAGCCTTCTAACAGGCTTCGAGGTAAGTGTTTTAAAATGTAGTAGAAGTATTACCGCATAGACAGTAGCCCCTCATGCTTTGTTCAGTGTTCACAAAGAAAAGCCGAACAGAGGATCAAATAATATCGCAGGAGTCTAATATAAGTATGTCAATATGCATATGCAGGCTTCGCTGCTGGCTTCCGCCGCACTAACTGCGGAGGTCGCCGTACTGAAGCAGGACCTCGAGGGGTCCAGGAAAGAGCTCGGCCTTGCCAAGAGGCAGCTCAAGGAGAACAATGGTAAGTAATACCCTGTCTTATATATATATATAAAAGAGGACGCAATTGCAAAATGAGAGGATCATCGTATGTTTGCCAGGGGCTACGACCGAGGTGGCGGCCCTGAAGCAAGCGCTAACCAAGGCCAAAGATTAAAGCGGCCAAGGAGCGCACCGAGCAAGAGAAGCACGAGGCTCGGGTGGGCGAGGTGCAGCAAGAGCTCCAGGCTCTTGTGGCGAAGCACAAGGCGTTGGAGCTTGACTCCAAGACACGGGAGTCTGAGCTTGCCGCGGCCCTCGAGAGTGTAAAAAGTGGCAAGGCCGAAGCCCAAAAGGCCCTCCAAGAGATCAATGCGATGAAGAAGATAGCAGCGGGTAAGGCTTTCTATATGCAAAGCAAGCGTGTAAAAGTAAATTACCGATTACTTACCCGGATCCGGAGCTCTTCAGGAGCATTCGCAGATTTGCCCCGCAGTGTGTCTGATGCCGCACAATTTTACCAGGCCGAGGATGGAAGCTCGACGAAGAAGCTGTTCTGGTCTCAGTATGCTGAGGCCGAACATTCGGTGCCAATGAGCGACCAGCTGAAGCAGATGGTCGAGCTACATAAGGCGGCCGATCAGGCCATGAAGAGCTTTATAGTCCGGCTGTGGCCTGGCGACGCCCTTCCAAATAGCTTCTTCGGCCTGGTGAGGTGGCTTGTGGATACCTGCCCGCGGCTGAAGGTCGTCAAGCGATCTGTCTGCATTGAAGGTGCACGCCAGGCTTTCGCCCGTGTGAAATTGCAGTGGGTCAAGCTAGATGCCGTGAAGCCGATTAAGGAGGGGCCGCCGGAGGGCAAGGAGCACCGCCACCCCGAGATGTACTACGAGGGCGTTCTGCCGGGTGCCCGTCTCATCGCGGATGAGTGTTCAAAAGATGTAATATTTGAATGAGACTTGCTCGTGTGATCCTGTATGATGAAAACTTGTTTCATTTGCGCTATGCAACGCTTGTGTGAATTTAAAATATTACCTTCTGTTTGGACATTTATCCAATCTGAGAGATGGCTAGTCCTCGGCTTCCACCCCCATGCCACGAGTGGTGGGGTGTTCGGGATAAACCTGAGCACTCTTGTTCCCATATTTGGGTCCTTCGAGGGAGGTGCTCGGCACAATGAACAAGGCAACCGGACTAATAATGCTTTATCACTCTCACTTAGCCATAGAATTCTATAATTTTAAATTTTAGCGAAGCCCCTGGTATTCGAAAGGCCGAATTCGGGCCGCAATACACGCCTTTAAGCCAGACAGGGCCGGCCCCTCGCTCTAAGCGGCATAAGTCTTTAGGGACTTGAAAACCTCACCGAATAGTGGCCAGTCTCTCGCCTTATCATGACAGTCAGTTTTACCTTTTTCTACTAAGGTGCTGAACCCAGTAGAATCGGGGCACAATCGCAGTAGTTCTCCTAGCGCTACCTTAGCCGATAGAGCGGAACGTAAGGTACCAAAACATAGGAGCCGGGCAAACCCAACATTTGACCAAAGACATGATTCGGAGCTGATGCATATAATGCTATAAGTTCGGGGTGCCGCACTTGTGAAAGTGTTCGGACTTTTCACACCGCATTGTGGGGTATGTAAGCCCCTGGTGTATTGGCCGTACCATAGTGTATGGTTGCAAGGCGTCATTAATGAACACATAGATATATATGTAACAAGAATGCAATAATAGTCGTAATGTCATGAATTGTTTATTAAAAAATTGCGTTGAAGCAGAGTGATACAGATAGTGCGATAAGCAAAGAGTAGGACTATGTCCCTTCCAAGGGCAAGCTGAGGAATGATATTAAATTGAATATTTCACTCGTTACTGTAATCAACCTGGGAATTCCGTGGTATAACGTAGCTGTCTTCCTTCTTGGTTGTTGCATCATGTGTTCGGCAATAGTGCTGCCGAACAGTGTTTCCAGAGATTAAGGTCCTGAAAGAAAAAGAAAAATAACCGAATGGGAAGCCCCTAGTGCGGTTTACACTACTAGGAAAAGGCCTACTAATGGCGCACCAGTTTTGCGTACTAATGGCACACTACTGGTGCGCCATTAGTAGCATGCCACTAGTATTTGTTTACTAATGGCGCACTACTGGTGCGCCATTAGTATACCAGATACTAATGGCGCACCAGTAGTGCGCCATTAGTATGCCTAAAGGTGCACCATTACTATCTGACTTAGTAATGGCGCACCACATAGAAGTGCGCCATTGGTAATAATTTTTTTCAATTTTTTTTAATTTTTTTTCAATAATTCATTTTTTATTTATTTTTCTTAATCTCGGGTCACTATGGCTTAATCTCGAGTCAATATGCTTAATCTTAGGTCAAATCGCAATCTGTGGTCAAACTTCCCAGAAGGTCACCCATCCTCACACTACTTCAGCCCAAGCACGCTTAACTTCGTAGTTCTATCCAACCCCAGCACCACCTCACTTCACAGGCACTTGTTGATATATCTATCATATCAATCCTATTAAACCTTGCTGATGTCTAGGACTTTGTTCATGTTCATGAGTATGATGAAATTTTGAAAAAATATTTCAAACTTCCTGGTCATATTACGTATCATATTTTGAAAAATAATTCAATTTTTTTTTCGAAACCAATTTTTTTTCTGTTACTAGTGGCGCACCTAGCATACGGTGCGCCACTAGTAAGTTTGAATTTTTTTGAATTTTTTTCCGTCCGGATCTTAAAAGCCCCGTAACTTTTTTATGTTCGGTTTTTGGGGATTTTGAAAATGTTTAATGGGGCAAAAGTTAAATTCAGATGTAACTTTTTGAGTAGATGATTTTTCATATAAAAAACTTTTTCGTCCGAGTTCGTATGCAAAAGTTATGCCCAATTTTACAAATTCTTGAGAGATTTTGCAAAAAAGTCAAAAATTCATGTTTGTAAATTTTGCTAACAACTAGACCAAATATCACATGGGAATCTTATTTTCTTTTATTTTTTTGACATTTCTATCATTTTCTTTTATTTTTTTTGAAACTGAAAAGGCGGTCCACAAGGGGGGGGGTGCATTCAGGGGAATTTGGGCCAAAGTACTAATGGCGCACCGTGGGATGGTGCGCCATTACTAGTTCAACTAGTAATGGCGCACCACTCCCACGGTGCGCCATTAGTAGTTTAAAAAATAAAAAAAATCTGATTTTTTTTAAAAAAAACTTAGTAATGGTGCACCAGTGGACAGTGCGCCATTACTAGTTACTAGTTAAAACTAGTAATGGCGCACTGTCCACTGGTGCGCCATTACTAGTTTTGAAAAAAAATTGGAATTTTTTTTGAAAATAATTTACTAGTGGCGCACCGTGGGAGTGGTGCCCGTGGGAGTGGTGCGCCATTACTAGTTCTGAAAAAAATGAAAAAAAATTTGTTACTAATGGCGCACCGTGGATGTGGTGCGCCATTAGTATTTGGACACTAATGGCGCACCAACACATGGTGCGCCATTAGTATATACTAATGGCGCACCAGATGTCTGGTGCGCCATTAGTGTCATTTCCATCTATAGCCCTTTTCCTAGTAGTGTTAGGCCGCGTCTTGGGGCGTGCCGCAGTTGTGCCCCCTCCCCACCTATGCCCATGGTATTTTTAATGCGTAATTATGTATGCGCGGCACAAGTTTCGCCGCTGGGCTGGGATTGGGGTGGCCGCCGTATTGCTACGCGAGCTCAGATTGCGCCAGGCAGTCTATTTGCCGATTGCCCCGAGCACGCCTGTAGGTGTCCGGGCTGTGAAGCACCGAACTGGTTGATTGCCTTGAGAGGCTGCTTTGCGTTTCTGCTGCGAGGGTTGCGGTGTGCTCCTCTGTTCGGAGAGAGCGCTCTATGTTTCCATTGACTGTAATAACTCCGCGAGGTCCTGGCATCTTGAGCTTGAGGTATGCATAATGCGGTACCGCATTGAATCTACCAAATGCGGTTCGCCCGAGCAGCGCGTGATAACCACTGCGGAATGGGACTATATCGAAGATTATCTCTTCGCTTCGGAAGTTATCCGGGGATCCGAAGACCATTTCCAGTGTAATTGAGCCTGTCAATGGGCCTCTACACCTGGAATGACGCCCTTAAAGGTCGTTTTTGTGGGTTTGATCCTTGAAGGGACTATACCCATTTTGCGTATTGTGTCCTGATAAAGCAGGTTCAGGCTGCTACCGCCGTCCATAAGGACTCAAGTGAGGTGAAATCCGTCGATGATTGGGTCTAGGACCAGTGCGGCGAATCCGCCATGACGGATACTAGTGGGGTGGTCCCTGCGATCGAAGGTGATCGGGCAGGAGGAGCAAGGGTTGAACTTTGGGGCGACTGGCTCCAACGCATATACGTCCCTGAGCGCACGCTTCCGCTCCCTCTTGGGGATGTGGGTTGCGTATATCATGTTCACCGTCCGCACTTGCTGGGGAAACCTCTTCTCTCCTCCAGTGTGCGGCTGCCAGGGCTCCTCCTCGTCATCGCTATGCGTCCCCTTGTCCTTGTTTTCGGCAATTAACTTGCCGGCCTGCTTGAACACCCAACAATCCCTGTTGGTGTGATTCGCTGGCTTGTCTGGGGTGCCATGTATTTGACACGAGCGATCGAGTATACGGTCCAAGCTGGACGGACCCGGCGTACTTTGTTTGAATGGATTTTCCCGCTGACCGGGTTTAGAGCCTTTGAATCCGGCATTGACTGTCGTATCCTCAGTATTTTCGCTGTTAATGCGGCTCTAATGTTTGTTGCGATGTGACCTGCTATTGCCGTCCTTGGTGTCTGAGGTACCATGGTTCTTTCATATGTTATTACTGCGAGCCAGCCAGCTGTCTTCTCCCGCACAAAAGAGGGTCATGAGCGTCGTGAGAGCTGCCATAGATTTCGGCTTTTCTTGACCAAGGTGCCGGGCTAGCCACTCGTCTCGGGTGTTGTGCTTGAAAGCCGCTAAGGCCTCCGCAACCGGACGGTTGACGATTTGATTTTTCTTTGTAAGGAACTGAGTCCAGAATTGCCTAGCCGACTCTTCTGGCTGCTGAATTATGTGGCTCAAATCATCAGCGTCTGGTGGTCGCACATAAGTGCCCTGAAAGTTGTCGAGGAATGCAGCTTCCAGATCTTCCCAATAGCTAATGGAGTCCGCTGGCAAGCTGTTAAGCCAATGCCGCGCTGGTCCTTTGAGCTTTAGTGGGAGGTATGTGATGGCGTGTAAGTCATCGCCGCGGGCCATGTGGATGTGGAGGAGGAAGTCCTCAATCCATACTGCCAGATCTGTTGTGCCGTCGTATGATTCAATATTTACAGGTTTGAAACCTTCTAAGAATTGATGTTCCATTACTTCGTCTTTGAAGCATAAGGGGTGTGTGGCGCCTCTGTATTGGGCTATATCGCGACGCAGCTCGAATGGGTCTTGCCCGCTGCGTTCGGCCCGGCCGGATTTGCTTTTACTGTATCCGGCGTGTCGTTTCTCGTCTCGCTGAGTGGTGCACCCTCGTGATCCGTAGATCGATCTTGTATGCTTTGCCTTGTCCTCCAATATGTCTTGCAGGTCTGGCGTATCTCCCCATGCCTTTTTATTTGAATGGCGTCGGGGTGGAGGCTGAGCTTTTGGCTGGAATGCCTCTCTATCGCGGCCACGAGGTGGCCGATCAGCCGTATCATACGCTTCTTTCTCCAGTCGGGGTAGTAACTCGCGTCTTGGGTAACTCTTGGAGGGGCGCTCGAGTTTATATTCCTCGGCCGCGAGGACTTCAGTCCATCTGTCAGCTAGCAGATCTTGATCAGCTTGAAGCTACTGCTGCTTTTTCTTCAGGCTATTTGCCGTGGCCATGAGCCGGCTCTTGAAGCGCTCTTGTTTGACGGGATCCTCTGGTATGGCGAATTCATCGTCGTCGAGGCTTGCCTCATCTTCGGAGGGGGGCATGTGATTGTCATCCTCCTCCTCTCCGTCTGCCGCTCTCTCAGGAGAGCTGGCTCCTCCATCCTCCTGCTCTAAATCTTGATGGAGGGGTTTGTTGTTGTCTTCGGCACTATCCGGAGTGTTATTATCTCCTGTGTCGGTATCACCACTTTTGCTTTGGCGGGACTTAGAGTGGCGCCGCTGACGTCGGTGTTTGGGTTGCTTCTTGGAGGGGTCATCCTCCGCTATCCCATCGTCATTGCCTTCTTTGGGTGTATCCACCATGTATATGTCATATGACGAGGTGGCTTTCCAGTGCCCTATAGGTGCTGGTTCATGTTCGTCTTCTACATCATCGTCCATACTTTCGATGTCTAAGGAGTCGAAGTCGAGCATGTCGGTTAAATCATCGACAGTGGCTACGAAGTGGGTGGTGGGTGGGCGTCGAATTTCTTCGTCGTCCGCATCCCAATCCTGTTGGACATAATCCGTCCAGGGTCTCTTGACAAAGAGAGAGACCTTAGTGAATTCAGAATCTCGCTGAAGGGCAAATGCTGAAAGATATCCGCGGCGGTGAATTCCATGATCGGCGCCCAATCGGATTCGATTGGCAGGGGCGCGGATGGTTCGGAGTCCAGAAAAGAGTCCGGCACCTTGGAGTCATGGGCTGCGCAGAGGGTTAGGTTGGTGTTTGGCTCGATCGCCCTTGAGACTGCAGCCCCTAAGGCGGTGTCTAACAACCCGTCCTCGACTGCGTAGTTGGCTCCGAGCTAAGGGTCGGAGCTGACACAGGCGCAGCCTCTGGGGTACTGTTCGGCGGCAGAGCTAGGTCATACCCATCGTGACAGTGCGGCACGCCAGGCTGCGGCTCAAATCCGTCGAAGATCAAGTCTCCGCGGATGTCAGCCGTGTAGTTCAAACTTCCAAATCTGACATGATGGCCAGGGGCGTAGCTTTCAATCTGCTCCAGATGGCCAAGCGAATTAGCCCACAGTGGAAAGCCGCCGAATACGAAGATCTGTCCCGGGAGAAAAGTCTCACCCTGGACCGCATCGCTATCAATGATAGTAGGAGCCATCAAGCCTAACAGCGACGACATAGAGGAACTCTCAATGAAAGCACCAATGTCGGTGTCAAAACCGGCGGATCTCGGGTAGGGGGTCCCGAACTGTGCGTCTAGGCCGGATGGTAACAGGAGGCAGGGGACACGATGTTTTTCCCAGGTTCGGGCCCTCTTGATGGAGGTAAAACCCTACGTCCTGCTTGATTGATATTGATAATATGGGTAGTACAAGAGTGGATCTACCACGAGATCAGAGAGGCTAAACCCTAGAAGCTAGCCTATGGTATGATTGTATGTTATGGTTGTTGTCCTACGGACTAAAACCCTTCGGTTTATATAGACACCGGAGAGGGTTAGGGTTACACAAGGTCGATTACAAAGGAGGAGATATCCATATCCGTATTGCCTAGCTTGCCCTCCACGCCAAGTAGAGTCCCATCCGGACACGAGACGAAGTCTTCAATCTTGTATCTTCATAGTCTAACAGTCCGGCCAGTGGAGATAGTCCGGATGTCCGGAGACCCCCTAATCCAGGACTCCCTCAACCCCATTTGGGAAGGTGCTTCTCCTTAGGAAGAGCAGGCAAGTCAGAGTTGTATTTTGAGTCCAAATTGTCTGGGAGTTTACTTGTTTCATCAAGTGCCTCTTGATCCTCTTGTAGATCTACAAAACCTTCTAATTCCATCAGATCATCATCTTCCAGGAGCTCCATTTCCCTGAGGAGGTTGAATCCATCAGTTTCATCAAGCACAGAATTCAAGATCTTTTCCTGGATGCTGAGTTGAGGAGTGTATTGAGAATCAGGGAGGTGTGTCTTGAGGACTAAAGTGGGTGTAGTTTCTCCAAGCATCTGATTGTGGCCAAAAGACTATCCTCTGATGTTAGGGGCCCCAGAATTGGCAGCAGGCCCTTTATCTGATTTAGATCTAGAGCTCCTGTTGGATTCAACATCTTCAGTAAGATTGGTACCAGTTTCAACTTCAGAGACATATGTACCAGTAGAGAGGTTGGTGGAGGTGCCAGTTTCGGTGGGGGTTAAGGACTCCACCTCAATGAGTAGCCTGTAGATTTTGTTCCCAACTCCAAAAAGCCTTTCAGTAGGGATTTTGGAGGGATCTTTACATAAGATTTTGACCCTAACAGTTTCATAGAATGACTTGAAATTATGTTGCCAATCCACATCCAATAAGACCCCCAGAGTGGAAGTGATTTGATCCAGCATAGTCCAGTCACACCACTTGGGGGTTTAATTTCCTGATCTTGATCCAAGTTTCCTGGAGGTCCTCTTCAGCCTCAATCCTGCCTTTCTAGACTTCAACATTGACTACAACATTGTCTTTTTGAGACCAAAACAGGGGTATCCAGCAACTTGAACTACATCAGGAGGGAGTTTGGACAAGAACGTCCACTCATCTAGGGCATTGATTGGCCCGGGCCAGTTGGTTTTGTAAATGTATGCAAACTTAGTGGCAAGTTCCTGCTTGGTCACTTCACCAGCTTCTACCAGAACAATCCCCACATTCTTCAGGGAGCCATGATACTGAGAATTTTCATCAGGTGGGTCTATGTGGTAGAACCCTAATCCTGGAGCAGCACTTCCAACATATCTAGAAGAACTGTGGGTTTTCCTTCTGACAGGGCAATTCTCAACTCTTGGGCTTGACACATTCATCCAAATGATGCCCTGGTTCCCCACAGTTGTAGCAGATCGCCTCAGAGTATGCCATAAGGCCCGAAGCAGGGGCAGGAGCAGTTTTCTGGATGTCCTGTCTCTTCTTTTGCTGATTCTTGCCTTGAGATTTCCCACTGATCTGAGAGTCAGAACCACTAGCAGATTGATCTTGGGCAATTACACGAGCCTGCCCAGATTGTGCCCCCATTTGGGGCGGAGGTGGGCCGTACCATTGCCCAACCGGTGCTCCCCCCCGTTGTGATAGGGGAAATTCATCGGAGTTCCTGGTTCCTTCTCATCCTCCAGCCAGATGTTGTCTCTCAGGAAGCAGAAATAACCACCAGACAACTCAATTGAACCAGATTGCAAGCCTAATTTCAATCTTCTGCAGGTTTGGGGGAGAGGTAAGGTAGGGGATCCACCTACTCCGGCTCCGGTGGCATGCTGGTGGGCATGAGTCCAGTCAAGCATTCCAATCTCGCAGCACGGTGTGGATCTCCTAAATTCACTTCTCCTTTCTCCCATCGAATGAACGCAATCGGCGGCTCCCTGGGGTGGGGCATCCTGTGCTTCTCTGAGAAATCTTCTTCGAAGTAGATCCACAAGGCTAGATTCAGCAGATCCCAATTCACATGATCCTTGCACATCCGAGCATACCTGCGCGAGTGAGAGAACGAATTCGGTCCCTCCTCGGATTCCTCCCTCGCAGCTTCCTCCTCTGCTTCCCTCCATTCGCGCGTGCACTGCGTCCAGGAGAGAGCGTCGTCGCGGATCCGCATCGCCCGCTCCCTCCATCTCCGCCCTTGAGTCTCCCATAGCACCGCCGGCACACTACTAGAAAAAGGGCTGCTAGTGGCGCACCTATTTTCGCTACTAATGGCGCACTACTGGTGCGCCACTAGCATCATGCCATTAGAATTTTTTTCTAATGGCGCACCGCTGGTGCGCCATTAGTATCTGGTATACTAATGGCGCACCACATAGAAGTGCGCCATTAGTAACAATTTTTTTCAATTTTTTTTCAGATTTTTTTTAATTTTTTTCAAAAAATTTCAATTTTTTTTCGTTTTTTTCTTAATCTCAGGTCATTATGTCTTAATCTCGAGTCAAATCGCACTCTGTGGTCAAACTTCTCGAAAGGTCACCCATCCTCACAGTACTCCAACCCAAGCACGCTTAACTTCAGAGTTCTATCCAACCCCAGCAACAGCTCAATTCACAGGCACTTGTTGATATATCTAGCATATCAATCCTATTATACCTTGTTGATGTCTAGGACTTTGTTCATGTTCATGACTATGATGAAATTTTGAAAAATATTTCAAACTTCCCGGTCATATTACGTATCATTTTTTGAAAAAAAAATTCAAAACCTTTTTTTTGAATTTTTTTGCCTCTAGATCTTGAAAGACCCGTAACTTTTTTTGTGTTAGGTTTTCGGGGATTTTGAAAATGTTTAACGGGGTTCCCCCAGTTAAATTCGGATGTAACTTTTCGAGTAGATGATTTTTCATATATAAAACTTTTTAATCCGAGTTCGTATGCAAAAGTTATGCCCATTTTAGCAAATAAAGTCGAAATTTATATTTGTAAATTTTCCCAACAACTAGACCACATATCACATGGAAAACTTATTTTCTTTTATTTTTTGACATTTCTATCATTTTTTTTTATTTTTTTTAAAACTGAAAAGGCGGTCCACGGTGCGTCATTAATAGTTTTGAAAAAAAAATAAAAAAATTTTGAATTTTTTTTGTATTTTTTTTTTGAAAAAAACTTAGTAATGGCGCACCAGTGGACAGTGCGCCATTACTAACAATTTTTTTTACTTTTTACTTTTTTTCAAAACTTCTAATGGCGCACCGTGGGTGTGGTGCGCCATTACTATGTCAACTAGTAATGGCGCACCACACCCACGGTGCGCCATTAGTAACAAATTTTGTTTTTTTTTCAAAACTTCTAATGGCGCACCGCACACCAGGTGCGCCATTAGTAATACTAATGGCGTACCTGTATGTGGTGCGCCATTGCTATATTCTAATGGCGCACCAACACACGTGGTGCGCCATTAGTGTCCATTTCATCTATAGCCGTTTTCCTAGTAGTGGCACGACGGAGTTGAGCGGCTGGAGCATCCATGGGAAGGCTTTGTAGACATGTGGGAGATGCATCTTGTACATCTACCTGTCTTCCAGCCATTCCCCCGTGGATATGGCCGGCGACACCATGGGGCGCCGCGAGCGGACTTGCTAAGGGGGGCAGGCGCGCCCGGAGTCAGTAGGCGGGGGGTGGCGGCGAGATCTATTGCGGCGGCGAGGGTGGAGGTAGTGGCGGGGGCGGCATCGAGGGTGGAGGTGGTAGCGGGGGCGAAGGGGATCGCGAGAGCGGTCATGCGAGAGCGGTCATCTATTTGCCAATTATGTGAACTAAACAGTCAACATATAAAATAATTTAAATATATATGAGGTCCATAGGCCGGTCGATACATGATGGCCCTAAGAAAATACAAACAGGCATATGGACCTCCCATCCGAGGTCGTGGGTTGCGCATGTTAAAAATGAAAGCCTAGACGGGACAGCCCAAAACCACATCCAACACTTGCCAAAACTTCGTCCCTCGTTTTCTGTGTGTTTCGCACACTCGACATTGTGTGGGCATTTTGACTGTGCATCATATGAAGATGTGCTATGCATGAATGTTGATCAGCATGATGTTAACTGGCTGGTAGTTCCATTTTCAACCATGAATAAAACTTCCGACATGATGTTAACCCTGTTTGAAAAGGCCGTGTTAATATAGATGCTCTGCCTCTGAAAGTTGCAGCTTCTTATCTGAAACTGAACTTGCAGTTTCTTATCTAAAACTGAAACTTGCAGTTTCTTCTCTGAGAATCACATTGTCAGCACTTTTGTACTCCTATGAAACTACATTTTTTGAATTGCTAAAAATAGATATTAGAATTCATAAAATACTTCATATGCTCAATACTGTAAATCTAAAATTCAAAAGACATTCATATCTGAAAGTACTCTCAAAATACACAACATAAAACACAATTCACAACCTGCAAATACTGACAATCCTAAGCTCCTCCTGACAATTCACAACCTGCCCGACTATTGGGCTGGGGGGAGGGGGGCAGCCCCCTCCTATTCCTCGGCGGCAGACAGCCGCCCCGTGAGACGATGTGAACGGCGAGGGAGATGATAGCATGGAAGCATCGTCAGGCCAACTGCTTTTCTCCTCTTCCAATTGGGTTCGGTCGACTAAGACTCCACCGGCTCGCTCTGGCAGGACACCCTAACAAACGACACCATGTAGTTGCTCGATCCTTCAATCTCTGGTGGATGCTCCACCTGGGATCAATACTCCCACCACCGCTCCCTCATGATCGGATTCGGTGAATCTGTTTGCTCCATGGCCCAGAGGAGCAGCTCTATGTACTCCGGCGCGACTCCCTCCGGGAGTATCACCGCCTTTTCGCTCTGTCGCAGATATTTGGCCATGGATGTCGTCGTCGCCGCTAGTTGGTCCTTGTTGTCAAACCAAGACTGTATCTCTAACATCCTAGCTAGCTTCACAGGGTCGCCGTCTATGATCCTCACATATCGGTTGTACTCCTCCATCGATCTACTTCTCCACAGCACCTTCACTCGCCGGCGGTGGTTTTGAATGGAAGAGGAGAGGAGCAGCGCTGGTTTTGGATTAGAACGGGAGAGGAGCGACACTGGTTTTGGACTGGAACAGGAGAGGAGGGGCGGTGGTTTTGAAATGGAAGAGGAGAGGAGCGGTGCTGCATTTAGATTGGAACATGAGAGGAGCAGCGGTGGTTTAAGAGGAGAAGAGCGGAAGAGCGGCGCTGGTCTTGGAAGTATTTTTTTGTTGTTTTGCATATTTTGGGTCAAAGTTTGACCACAGACTGTATTTGACAAGCAAAATGTGAATGCATGTCATGAAAAATTGTATCGTTTGGTTCGTATCTGAATGTACTTTGAAATTATATTATTTTTGCAATGTATAACATATATTTTATGTGCGAAAATCATGGTCAATTATGACCCAGAATAAAAGGGAGACTAGTTAATGTGGGGTCGCTTTCTTAATTGATGGGTAAATTGATTTTGATTTTGATCCAGTCACAGCGCGCTGGCCCTCTCGTCCAATCCTAAATCGCTACCGCACGCTCCTCTCCCTCTTCTCCATTGCAAAACCACCTCCTCTCCTCTCCATCATCTCCATTCCAAAACCACCATCTCGCCTCTCCCTCTTCTGATCTTCTCCATTGCAAAACCACCTCCTCTCCTCTCCATCATCTCCATTCCAAAACCACCGTTTCGCCTCTCCCTCTTCTCTATTGCAAGACCACCGTCTCTTCTCCGTTTTCTAGACGCTTTGCTCCATGGCGTGGGCGCAATCCATGGTTACAAAATTAGTATACTGTATACTATTTAAAAGTTGAGGGCGGGGCTTTTCCTGCGCGGTAGGCGGCGGGGCAGTTCCGCCTAGTCGGTTCGACAGAGACGCGAGAAGACGAGGGAGTAGGCTGCTGCAAAAGTAGGGCTGTGTGAATTGACAGTGAGTTACTGCTGGACAGGTGGGGCCCCGTGATTTGACTTGCCATTATCATTTTAACTGCGGTGCTACGACCGACGTGAGTCTCCCGATTCCTGACCACCTCCATACAGGTGCCTCTCCCAATGCTCCACCATGTAGTAGAGGCCGTCTCTTGCATGAGAGCCCACTTCTCCACTTTTTCCTTGCCTCTCTTTCCTCCACATATGCAAAAATGCCATGTAAAGCGCACTATTGTACTTACTTTTACTTGCTCCTATAGGTGCTTAAGCTTGCCACATAGGCATAAAGTCTGATGTGGCAAGTTAATCAAGAAGAGAGAGACTGGTTTGGTGACCCAAGGAAGAAATGGTGCTAAGCGCGTGTACCTAGGTGAAAAGACAATTTTGAGTCTATAGCTAATTAAATGAAGCAAAATTAGCAACACCATTTCATTGGAAGAGGTCACTCCTTGGCAAATGCAATAAATACTAGTACTCCTTGTGTCCCATAATATAAGAATGTTTTTGGCACTACACTAGTGTCAAAAACATTCTTATATTATGGGACGGAGGGAGTACGAAGAAAGAGATAGAGAGGAGTAAAACAAATACACTTATAGCCAACCTTATAGCCAACCTTGTTGTAGTATGAGTGACTAAGTGATGACTATGTATGACATGCCAACATCAGATAGCCTAACGCACCGTGTTAAATCTCCAAGGGCGCGACCGCGCGAGCGACACGACGGTCGTGGTAGGCGCGACCACGATATGGGCTGTTGGCAGCCCTTGGATCTGAGATCAAACGGTTGCATGCTAAGTTGCTGAAAATTTGCAGAATAACCCTCCAGGATAGGATATTCACCCATAGGTCTAGAATCACGCCATGCAACTGTTCGATCTCAGATCCAAGGGCTCTCAGAAGCTCGTATCATGGGAGAATGGAAAGCCACTACCCTGCCATTCGCACGCTGGCAGTTCGCTCCTACTCGTCCCTGCACGTCCTTCAATACTACGACGCTTTGCTCCTAGTCGTCCCGTCCATTCACATTACGACAGTTCCACTAATCCTAACCCTCCTCCCAAATCCATGGCGTCCCAAATCTCCACGATCGGCGATGAGTACAAGGTTAGAACCATCACCGTCAATGAGTTCGACGTCATCTACACCCGTTCTTCTGCGACGGTGAAAGGATGCCTTTATCGCTTCAGACGCATGTTCGAAAACTCAGATGATGAGTGGGTCGCTGGGCTAGATGTTGAGTACACCACAGTCCTGGGACCAGAGAAGGATCTAAAGGATGAAGAGAGGAAGAAGCCCGCCGTTATCCAGGTTTGCGTGCATGACTTATGCGTGGTGTACCACATATGCCATGCCGATGTTGAGTGCCAGGATTTTAAGGACTTCCTCGAGAGCAACCTAGTCAAATTCGTTACTGTAGACTTTAAGAACGACAGGGATGTCCAGCGTCGGATAGGTCTCGTTGTAGGCAACCCCTTCGACCTCCAGAAGAATCAGCTGGTGTCCTCTCGTCGGCCTTCAATGCTGACCCTGGCAGGAGCCATGGTTCATCCTTCATACGGTAAACTGGAGAGACCTCCATACACGTTTCATCGTCATGCATGGCAGCGGAATGTACTAGATATAGACCACATCCACTACGCTGCATTGGATGGCTACCTTTGCTTCAATATCTACAAGGGTTGGATGAAGAGCAACAACCAAGTGTGTGGTTCAAGCAAAGAAGTATCGGCCAAGAGGAAGAGGGACAAAGACGAAGTCGAGGACGTGGACGAGGACTCCGAGTAAGGTGGCAGTGTCGTTGCTCATGGTGGTTCTAATGCAGTGTCTACCGGAATAGTTGCAAAGTTTAATTTTAGGTGTGCTTAATTTAATTTGAGGGGTGTGTTGTGCTGAGCCCCCAGCAGAACTAGCTATGTTGTGTTTCTTCTCGTTACTTTAACTCTTCAGTACGTACATACTAGTATTTCTTACATTTCATCTTTTAGTTGGTATAGTACTACCACTCGTTTCTTCACATTATATACGTACAATATATATGGCCAACATCATATAGCCAGCAGTTTAGTTGTCAAGGAATTTCAGGGTGCTTAGTTTTGTCAAAGAATTCCACGATGCTTAGAGGGTGCTTGGATCCAAGGGACTTATTTTAGTCTGACTAAAAATAGTCTCTTTAAGAGGCTAAAGTTCCAAGCACCCCTGACTAAAGATGGGCTAAAACTAGTCTTGAGACTAAAAAATTTTAGTCAGGGGTACCCCTACTAAAATGTGAATTAGTCCTCTCTCTACTCATTTAACTCTTCTCCTTTAACACAGGCGAGTTCTGGATTGGAGGGTTTGGAGGATAATAAATGCTCATTAACTTGATTTTAGCCTTTTTATTATTTGGATCCAAGCATGGGTGAGGCTAGCATGTTTTACTCCCACTACTTTTAGTCATGGGACTAAAACGTATCCAAGCACCCTCTTAGTTTTATTTGAGGGGTGGGTTGTGCTGGACACCATTATTGTGACTAGCCTTTTTGGTAGTACTATATGCATAATTTGGCGACGAGTGCTCTCTATATGTACCACCATTTTTTTTTAATTTCAAGTTTTGCTCCATGGCGCAATCCATCGATACTACTGTTGTACAAAAGTATACATTTTTTTAAAGGCTAGAGGGCGGGGCAGTCTAGCTTGGTCGGTTTCACGAGAGGTGAGGGCCTTTGTGATTTGACGGCTCATTACTGCTGGAAGGCGGGGCCTTGTGATTTGACTACTCGTATAAATGCGCCGACGACCTGATCGGGGAGGAGCAAAGAACTATGCAGTATACTCAAGTTTTTCACTGCAGTAGTACTATGACGGAGGAGCACGAAACATGGCAGCCCAGTGCCATATGGCGTTAAAAATGATCTAATTTGCTAGTCATCTCATTGTTAGCATTGTTCTATTCATTCCCTCAAAAAAACCATTGTTCCATTCATGCCTCGCAGAGAGCGTGACACGTGCGGCGAAACACCCAAAGCAAAAGATGAAACACAGGAGCAAAAGAAGAAGGAAGATTATCACCCCAAATGATCTAATTCACCGTGGAGTCGTAACTGCTTCTTCATCTCCTCCACGACCTCCATCTCCTTGCGCGTCTCCTCCGCCATCTTCTTCATTCTATCCATGACGCGGGATTTCTCGACGCCAGCCTTCTTCATCTGTTCCACGGCCGCATTACGTACCTTGACAGCAGCCGGGTGCTCGATGCGAAGCTTCGCCAACTCCTTCTGTTCCATGATGAGGGCCTGCAGCATCATCATGGAGGAACTACTATTCTCATGCAACTTCTTCCAGCTGGCATTCTTCTCCTTCAACAGGTCGATCTCATGGCAGAGCTTCACCTTGTCCTCCTGAAGTCGCAGGATTTCGCCGATCGCCTTCTTCTCCGAGGCAATGCTCTTCTTCAGCAGCATCACCAAGCCGGCGGTCAACTCCTCCTGCTGATTGAGCTTAGCGGGCATGTTGTCGAGGTTCTCCTTCAGCAACTCCATCAAGCCTTGGATGAACTCCTTCTGCTTATTGAGGTACTTATTGAGCTGATCAGGCATGCCGTCGAGGGATAACGACTCCAGCTCCGCCGGCTCGGCATATTCGCCTCCGCGGCTAGGGCGCTCCTGGGAGCCATCGCCTGCCCGTGAGAGATCTTTCGAGGTCTCTGTGTGGCAGCGAGCCCTCTTTTTTTTCCGCAGCCTTGGTTGCCACTCCCTTGTTACGAGTAGTTCTCGATCTAGAGCTCTGCTCACCAGCCATGGCAAAGATGGACGAAGAAGAAGCACTTATGAGGAGGAAAGGTACAGTAATTTTATTTTAGGTAGTTCCCCTTTTTATAACCTAAGTACTAGCACTAGTACTAATACCTGCATAGTGGGAACACGTTCAGGTTTGGTACGTACTTGTAGGTATGAGCAGGCTTTCGAATGTGATGGGAACAAGGATTAATTGATGGTTTTGGTTTCGAGGCCCAAAACGGCTCCCGATGAGTTTAGCAGAACATAAATTTCAAGTACTACACTGCTCAAATGCATAAATATTATGTTACTGTCAAAACGTGGCATAAAATACGAAGGAGACCAATGGAAGTACTACTAGAAACCCACGATTTAACTACTCGCATGCGCGCAGTGGAGTAATAATGTGTTTCTTCCGCCCTCACGTCTACTCATTTTGCATGCACTGTATTAATTGACCATCAATGAAGTGAACGACTTTACACGCGTCAAATTATCACATGGGGTGGATCTTGGTACAAAATTGCGTCCGCCCGTGTACCCGCGTGTGCGTGCGAGGGAATGAGTGCGTGCGTGGCGTGCGTGCACATCTTAGCTTCGTGCATGTACCGCTAGTATGGCTCAGGGAGGACGAGTACATTCTTCTGGAACCAGCAACACATCACTTTGATCAATCCACGCAAGGAGGTCACGACAACGCCTCCACATGTGCCACGTGGCTTCATGAACTGTAAGAGAGACACTGTGTAGCGTGCCATTGGTATTCTAATTTACGTGTTTTGCACATACTCGAAGTACTAGTAAGGTACACGTGCATTACACGCATCAGATTTTGCAACCAAATTATGAATAAATACCACACTATAGCATGTAAGCTCTGAGTCATATATGTCTGATGTAGCCCTTCGTTTAATTCTTATATTTCATCTCATTCAAAATCAATTAGTTTTTATAAAAAAGCTAAGAACGCGGGAATTGGAAAAACATGGGATTATAGTGGAATGTTGTCTTGAATCCTACAGGATTGTATGAGTGTTTGATTGTGCATAGAAAAAACGTAGAATTCTTTCAAAGAGGTTTGAGTGGATGTGATGTTTCCTATGAAATCTAGTGCAAATGAATCATATGGAAAAATTCCTATGGTTTACAACCCTACAAATCAAACAACCAAGATAGGAAAAATTCCTAATGATTAGAATCCTCCAAAATTCCTTTGTGAATCCTTTGAATCAAAGAAGCCCTTAATCTATTTTATGATTCATGGAATTGTGTGTTGTAAAGCATAAAGTAAAAACAAATAATGGCAATTCAACTAGAAAAAAAGTTTGGGCAGTTATGATACGGAAGATTCTAGAACAAAAGAGAACCACTGTTGTTTTGAGGTTTGTGCATTATGCTTAAGGTCAACCATGGAGTCTGCTAGATTGTACATGTGGCAAAATCCGGTGGGGGGCTAGAAGATGGTGCGAGGGGCCGAGTGGAGGGAGACTATAAAGGAACGCACAAGTGCGAGATCGTTATTTAGAGAGAGAGGGGGCGAACACGTGCGCTGTTGCGCGCAGTGGCTGAGCCATGAAAAATAAATGAGCTAGGGGGCCAAGCATTGCTAATCCTTTACAAGGAGGGTCAATTCATGAACTTAAACCATTTTTAGCAGCAATTGTCTAATGATCACATTCATATTAGCCTCGATATATAGTGATGTTAGGGGGAGGGGGCAGGGCCCTTACTGCCCCTGTCTTCGCCATTGTGCACGCGTCTGAGAGATGAAGCGGAAGGCATGGATGATGAGAGGGGGGCATTGGATATATAATTAATGTGGGTGTATTAGCTATATATGTTAATCCTATGTAGAGAGGTATAGATTGATCGATATGGACGTGGGAAAGAGGCTGAGACCTCACTGGATATATCGATTGATCGGTTTGTGTGGAAAACTATGAAAGACCTAGCTATATACACACATACATAGAGGAACATCGATCGTTGCGCATGAACGCATGAGAGATAAAGAATGCCTGATACGATGGAGAGGGGGATGTGTGTGGGTGTGTGCCTTCATTGGAGACTGACCTGAAGAAAAAGATTGCATGCGTGCGATGGATAATGCCGACTGGTAGTGTGTGTGCATGCATGCACGAGAGAAAGTTAGTGGTACAATTATAAAGAGAAGACTACTATGTAGGTGTAAAAGAATAGGTGAGGTCATAATCAATGTAAAGTTCACTACTAGGAAAAGGCCTACTAATGGCGCACCGGTTTTGCCTACTAATGGCGCATCACCGGTGCGCCATTAGTAGCACGCCACTAGTAATTTTTACTAATGGCGCACCACTGGTGCACCATCCAGTGCGCCATTAGTATAAAACACCATGCGCCATTAGTGTGCCTCCCAGGGGCCATATTTAACCATGTGCTTTGGCACACTAATGGCGCACTGTGGATTGATGCGCCATTAGTATACTTGGCATACTAATGGCGCACTCTGTAGTGATGCGCCATTAGTATGAATATTAGGTTTTATTTTTTTTACTTTTCTGACTTTTGCACATGTTACAAAATATATTATTTGATAGAATATAGACAGTAGCACACAACAACAGCAGATTCATCGAATACAATAGAAGATTAGTCTCCGAATACAATTCATCATATTAGTCTCCGAATTCAAAAGACCGAACAAAGATAAAACATTACAAGTCTCGAGACCGCGAGTATCGAGTTTGTCGGAAATAATACTAATCCTAACAAGTCCTACTAATCATCATCATACAACTTCTACTTGTTATTCATAACAAGTCATATGATCATCATCTTGATAGTCATCGAACCAACCCTACTTAATTGTTCTTAGCACATGATCATCAGTATTAGGCAGGACCTAAATACCCTATTTAAGCTAAAATAGCATAAAACAATATAGATCCTGACTCTCCATTATGGATAATGGAGAACATCCTGTCTTCAATTCTTGCGCTTCGCTTCCTTTTGCTTCCAAGAAGCTCCTTACGACTGTCCATACATTTTTTCCATCCTTTGATTTTCATGTCTCCACTTCTTTTAGAAATCTCGTATGGACAGTTGAGATTGGTAGGACGACCTGGCTGTATGTTCAAAACATTAACACTACCTTTCAGATACATCATATGAGGCACACAATTCTCTGGGATTATCTGTTGAAAAACATAGTAATAACTTCATAGTTAGCAATGATGTACTAGTTTTAGAAGTATGCAAAAGATGCACGGATGTCGTAATAGTAAAAATCTTACCAGGGTATCTCCATGGTAGTTACCGTAGTTGAACACATGCACTAGTGGCACGTATTTACCATAATGTTGAGGAGTTTGATTGTAGATATTGTAATTTTCAATGTCAGTACAAAATCCGACCAAATGATTTTTCTCCTTGTAAGTTGTTAATTCGGAGCCATCGGTGTAGTGGGTTTTGTGTACCATCTCCCGCACATTCTTTGAACAATAAAAATAAGCTGTCAATGGAAATAAGCTGTCAACTATTTTGAAATAAACAATATAAATTAGCTAATAACTATGTATGAGAAACTCACATAGCGGTAGAACTGGAGGCGTATCAACAAGGACCCAAATGTCCATATTGTCTTGGTTGATGTTAGGATTACCAAGATCCATGGTGATAAGCATACCCTCATCAAAACCATACATCTTGCAAAATGCTTCCCAATTTTTGCAACCAAAATGGGTTACGCTCTCAGAATTATATAGATTTACTTCAAAGTCCACATCGTGATGAGTCCTTAGGTGAATTTTCTTTGTTTCAGAAATTTCATGGTCTTCAAAATCCATCCTCTCCAAGACATAGCGTCTTGCATGGCATGGGATAAGCTATACTCGAATTGTAAAAGATGAAAATTACACATTGAAATAGTTGAAGTCATTCTTAATTATGAAAATAACACTTGTCGTCGTTGTGTACCGTTTCAACTTCGAAGGTCTCCTCGAGCTTAATGCTGAAGCGCCGATCATCGTCCAAGTGAGGCATGTCGCACAGACCTCGATCGTCGTGGCACCAGTCGCACTCCGCCGGGAGACTTTCATCGTCCGATGATGATGACGACATATCCTACGTTCATAATTCAAAACTACATCATTTAGGGTTTGTCGACACCGAGGCACCCTAAAAGCCTAAGCTTTCATCATTTAGGTTTTGTCGACGCCGAGGCACCCTAAAAGCCTAAGCGTACATCATTTAGGTTCTCATCGACACCGAGGCACCCTAGGTTGGGCCTAATCACTTGGCACTAATCACTTGGCTCTATTGCCACCTATGTTGGGTTTATCATCTAGGGTTTATCGATGCTAACGAGAATTCTAAGTTGGGCCTAATCACTTGGCTCTATTGCCACCTATGTTGGGTTTATCATCTAGGGTTTATCGATGCTAACGAGAATTCTAAGTTGGGCCTAATCACTTGGCTCTATTGCCACCTATGTTGGGTTTATCATCTAGGGTTTATCGATGCTAACGAGAATTCTAAGTTGGGCCTAATCACTTGGCTCTATTGCCACCTATGTTGGGTTTATCATCTAGGGTTTATCGATGCTAACGAGAATTCTAAGTTGGGCCTAATCACTTGGCTCTATTGCCACCTATGTTGGGTTTATCATCTAGGGTTTATCGATGCTAACGAGAATTCTAAGTTGGGCCTAATCACTTGGCTCTATTGCCACCTATGGTTTAATGCAGCAAGAATGGCGGGGCAGTTGATCCTACTTAATTAAGTACTAAGATCCCCCGGCCCATGCATTAGTAGCAAGTACCCCATATGTCCGATTTTTAGCAAAGTGATGCTAAAATTCACGGAAAATTTCAGCATGACCTTTGCTGAAAATAGGACATATGGAGTACCCGAATTTGCCGGAACGGAAGTTAATCGACATTCCGGCAAACTCAAGGGCCTCTCGGGGTACCTGCAAAATCATCACGACACGAAGGGCCTCTCAAGGGCCTCAAGCAGCAGCCCTTCACGAGCGAACTCAATGGAGTGTGAACCAATAGAGTGTGGGTCACCACTGATTCTGTAGTAAAAAACTTTCAGGACAGAGTGAAAATAGTTACAATATGCTTGCAAGTAATTTTTCTGTAACTAAGGCACAATATGCTTCCAAGTAAATCACAATATGCTCGCAAGTAATTTTCTGTAACAGTCTTGCCCCTATTTGAAGGACAAGCAAATTGATACAATGGATAACTTTGGCACAATCCTAAGACACAATCCTCTGACCAATTCATCACTGTAGGCCAGCATGAAACACACTCCTCCATAAAAGCCTAAAATTCCACAATTATTGCCTGTAAAAAAGCCTAAAATCCAGTAGTATTGCCTCTAAGAAAGCCTTAAAAGTCCACTATTATTGACAATCAAAATATTATCTGAACTGTAAGGAGTTAACTGAAAAATGAGTGTTAACTGAAGTTTTCCAATACAGGTCATAACTGAAGTTATTCAGAGAATATAGTGACATCAAATGCAGTTAATTAGTCTTAATTGAATCTTAGTAAGGTTCATTCTGAAGTCAAAAGTCCCCAAACAGTGAAAGGGAACAAACAAAAAATGTTCTGGAAATTCCAAAAGAGTCTAAAGGTATGGGTTGGTTTTTGGTTCCAATTTGAAAACCCAAAATTTCATCAACACATTAATTATAATTTGTTTGTGCAAATACTTCTCTCAGACAGCCACACAGATCTTTCTTCATCCAATTTTTTCCTACAACATCATTAAACATCTGAAACTTACCAGCTCAACTTGAGAAAAAAAATGGATAGGCAAGTACATTTGTGCTTTTTGCCATCTAATCTAATCTACCTCTGCTTGACTAACTATTGTTTTGGTTTTCACTTTGTGCCAACCCATTAGATTAGTTGGTAAAGTACATGCTTCATCTTACATTCCCTACCTGTGTGTACATGCATTTGCAGGCTTTCAGGCCCTGACTAATTAACTACATTGCTGATCAGAGACCCTGTTTACTGGGAGGTGGCAGTACTACTGTGCTAGTGTGCTAGTACTGGTTTTTATTCTTTGGAACCTTCTACTTATGAAGCTCTCTCAAGTAAAGATTTTCAACTAGTAGTACATTTTTGTATGGTGCAAAAGTCCAGCAGCACTAGAACTGAACTGATTGATCTATACATGTTGTAGGAGGAGCTATATCATTTTCTCCATGGGGAAGGAGGAGAGGGAGGAAGGAGGAAGGAGGAGAGGTACCTGGGCGGGCGCGGCCGGTCGCTGGAGAGGTTGGGGTCAGGGTTGGGGTTGGCGGCGGCGTCGTCGAAGGGATGGCTCGATTGGTCGTCGGGGAGTCCTCCTGGGCGCCTCGGTTGGTCGTGGGGAGGCCGGCGGCCGCGGTCGTTGTCCTGCACCCCGTGCGGACTGAGGTAGAGGCGGCGCAGGGCAGGGGCCGACGCGGGGAGGCTGTCGGCGACGGCGAGGTCGCGGAGGCGTCGGCTATGGCGGAGCTGCAGTGGTGGGGGGCGCGGGGGCGGCGCACGTAGGGGCGGCGGCGACGTGGGGCGGGGCAGCGGGGGGGGGCTAGGAATCTGGCGAGAGGAGGGACGAAGGGGTCGGGAGGTAGAGCTAGGGGGGAAGGGGTAGATTACTAATGGCGCACCCCCGAGCGGTGCGCCATTAGAATGTTTTTTCTAGATAGCAATGGCGCATCCCAGAGCGGTGCGCCATTAGAATGTTTTTTTAGATAGCAATGGCGCACTACACGAACGGTGCGCCATTAGTATGTTTATTATTATTTTTTTGTTGCTATTTTTTAATATATTTTTATAAAACAGTAATAATTTTTTTATGAATATGAAAAAATATCATCAAATGGGGGTGCTCAGCGGTGGTGGAGCGGGCTGGGGATGGTGCGGTGGGTCGGCGGCGACGGTGGAGTGGGGGAGGGTGCGGTGGGTCGTCGGCGGCGGTGGAGCTAGCGGGGGAGGGTGCGGGCGGTGTTCGGCGGCGGTGGGGCGGGCCGGGGAGGGTGCGGTGGGTCGGCGGCGGCGGTGGAGCGGGGGAGGGTGCGGTGGGTCGTTGGCGGCGGTGGAGCTAGCGGGGGAGGGTGCGGTGGGGGGGGGATCGAGATCGAGATGAAGGGGGATAGCGATCGAGATTTAAAAGTATTCATCAAATTTGAAAAAATATTCATGAATTCGAAAAGTGCCCATGAAATTTAAAAATATTCATGAGTTCAAATTCGATATCGTACGCCTCATAGGTCATCAGGTTGTGCTCGGCGCTCTGTGACAAGGCGAATATGAGTTGTTCTTCCGCGGAAGAATCTTCATGTAAAGGGTACGACAGAAGCTTCTGCTTGAACCAACGCGTGAAACATGAGTTGTGCTCTTTACTAGTTTAAACAATGAGTGAAACGCGTGAATCTTGAAGTAAAAAAAATAAATATATATATACTAATGGCGCACCGGGTGATAGTGCATCATTACTAGTTTAAACTACTAATGGCGCACTATGAAACGATGCGCCATTAGTAGTTTTGCAAAAAAAAGAATAACTTTTTTTACAGTAATGGCGCACTGTCTGCTTGGTGCGCCATTACTACTTAGAACTAGTAATGGTTTCACAGCACTTCGACATGATGCGCCATTAGTATGTATCGAAAAATGGAAAAATAATAATTTAATACTAGTGGCGCACCCTGTTTCTGGTGCGCCATTAGTGTCTTCCACACTAATGGCGCATCACCAACCGGTGCGCCATTAGTATATAGTAGTGGCGCACTGCTTCCATGGTGCGCCATTAGTATCAATCCTATCTATAGCCCTTTTCCTAGTAGTGGTTGAATTCAAATATTTGAATAAGAGATCCTGATGTTTGAAACCCATGCATGCATGAATATAACGGAGATCTGTGCGGTGTGGTTTGGAAACGAGCATGTTGTAATGTATACACATTGAACAAGGTCAGACTGATTGGAATTTGAGATATCGATGACAGACATCATTTGGCCACGTCGCATCCGTGCATGGACACACTATTCTAATTGGAGATGATGGGCGGCTTTCACATCACATATCTATATCAATACCCCTATATATATTATTTTTTATATTTTATTATATTGTGTGCGGGTAACTTTAACTTTGAAAGATGGTCGTTGGATGAGACGAATCCGATGGTCCAAAGATGGCAAATTTGAGCACTACAGGCCGTTGGATATCATCTAGATTCCACCAGATTTTGCCACATGTATAATCTAGAAGACTCCATGGTTGAAATTAAGCATAATGCACAAACATCAAAACACAAGCACTTCTTATTTGTTCTAGAATCTTCCGTATCAGAATTGCCCAAATTTTTTTCTGCATTATTTGCCATTATTTGTTTTTACTTTATGTCTTACGACGCACAATTCCATGAATCTTAAAATAGATTAACTTTCTTATAAAAACTAGATGATTTTTAATGAAATGAACTATAAGAATGAAACGAACATCTACATCATGCATATATGACTCAAAGCTTGCATGCTATAATGTGGTATTTATTCATAATTTGGTTACCAAATCTCATGCGTGCAATGCACGTGTAACTTACTCTAATCTAAGTGGTGTTTGTGTGTGTGTTGCGCGTGTTGAGGTGCAAATTGTCTTTTTTGGGTACACGTTAAGCTTGTTCTTCCGAAATTTCAAGCCGCGCCTTGTTATGCCAAAAATTCAAGCTAGCGTCTCTATCTATCATGCTGCGAAACTCCCGCCTCTTCAAACCGTGCCTTGTTAGCCCGAAATATTTAAGATATATCTTTGTCTCGTTGTGCTCCGACAACTCCCTCCATCTCAACCCGCGCCTTGCTATTCCGAAATTACAACGCGCGCGGAAACTCCCACCTCCTGTGAAATCCCGACACGCGAAATGCCCGTGGTACCCCTGAACCAAAAGAACCGCCTCAAATTGGGGGGGGGTACTTTCGTAACTTAACCCACATTTCGGACAAGCGCGTCTCTAAGCCATGGTTCCCCACTGCCATCCCATCCGCCCACCCATTCATACACCGAGGCCGCGAAAACCCGCGACGAAACCCCAAACCCTGCTCCGTCCGCCACCCAGACGGAGCCTCTTCCCTGATGATGTCGTCCACAGCAACACCTCGACATCCCTCATCCACCGTACCGGATGAGGATCCGTCGTCGATCTCATCGTCCCGCCGGTTCAGCCACCCCGTCCTCCACCTCCAAGGAGCTGCCCCAATGTTCCCCTCGTCTTTCGCGCCACCTCCATTCCCACACTGCCGTCTTCACCTGCACCACTAGAAGAGCATCATCATCACCGTTTCCTCGGATGAAGCTGCGGCCTAATCGGCGCCACCAAAGAGGTTGTACACTAATCGCCGCATTTTCTTCTTGATTCGATCTCATGGTGCTGCCAGCGCTCGGTCTCGAGCCGACACGGCGTGGCTCCATCCATGGTGGCGTCACCGGCCACTTCCTCCATGGCGTCGCTCCCTCAGTGGCAACATCCACATCAGTAGGAGCTACTGCTGCTTTAGCTCTCGCTCGTGCTGCTGCTCTGCTCTTGCTCTCGGTCCCCTGCCTGGTTTGCTCTTGCTCTCGGTCCCCTGCCTGGTTTGCTCTTGCTCTCGGTCCCCTGCCTGGTTTGCTCTTGCTATTGCTCTTGCTTGCGCTGCTGCTCTTGCTCTTGCTCTTGCTTGCGATGCTGCTCCGATTTAGCTACACTTCAGTCGACTGAATCGACTTTTGGGTCAGTCGATTTTCAGGGGGGGGGGGGGGGGTGGGGGGGGGGGGGGGGGGGGGGGGGGCTCGCTGGGGTGAAGGAAGAACCAGCCGCAGCGGGGGGGGGGGCTCGCCGGAGAGGTACCCCACTATCTATCTTAGGGTTCAGGATGGGGGCGGTGGTCGCGGGCGGTGGCGGGGCGTTGGCGGGGCGGTGGCGTGGGGATCGCCGGAGAAAAAGCTCGGCACAGGGGGGCCTAGAGAGATGGATGGGGAGGCGGTGGACCGGCGGTGGGGAGTGTTTTCGGGGCGGGCGGGGCGGCGCACCGCCGGCGCGGGCGACGGGGGGCTACTATTTGGCCGGTCGTGGTTGGCGGCTCAGGGGGGTGGAGGTTGAAGATGAACTGCAGGCCCTTGATTTCGTATCCAACGGCTGCAAAATCGACTGACCAGAGATGAAAAAGTCAGTCGACCGACGTGTAGCCTCACCTTGCTAGTGCGTTCAGTTTCGACAAAAAAATTCAGTTTCGACAGCAAAATTCAGTTTTGATAGTTAAGTTCAGTTTCGACAGTTAAGTTCAGTTTCGAAAGTTAAATTCAGTTTTGACAGTTAAGTTCAGAGATGAGCGGCTGATGTATTTTACATCTAGCACTTTGTGGTTATGTATTTTACGTCATGTATTGGAGATGCTATTAGAATTCCACTCAGGTTAATGTTGTTCGATGTCTCTCTTGTCCTGGTCCAGCCTCGGCATCGTACAACTCACCGGAGCTGCTCCAACGACGAAACCCTCCATCACAGCGGAGTAGTACCTCGGGCTCCATCTTCAGACGCCTACGATCTTCTTCCCTTCCTTCGACAGCCAAGTGTAACGCGTGACCGATGTGCCAGGTGTCATGCAGTTATTCGCTGTTGTTGCCTTGTCATTGCTTGCCTGTCATGCATTGCATATCATGTCATCATGTGCATTTCATTTGCGTATGTGTTCGTCTCATGCATCCGAGCATTTTTCCCGTTGTCCATTTTGCAATCCGGCGCTCCGTTCTCCTCTAGTGGTCATTTCTACCTTTGTTTCAAGTGTGGGGATTAAACATTTCCGGATTGGACCGAGATTTGCCAAGCGGCCTTGGTTTACTACCGGTAGACCGCCTGTCAAGTTTCGTACCATTTGGACTTCGTTTGATACTCCAACGGTTAACCGAGGGACCGAAAAGGCCTCGTGTGTGTTGCAGCCCAACACCCCTCCAATTTGGCCCAAAACCCACCTAAACTTGCTCCATCGTCTAGAGCGTTCGATCCACGATCGCGTGGCCGAAAACCGCATCTCATTTGGACTCTCCTAGCTCCCTCTACCTATATATATGTGGCTCTCCCCGAAAATTCCGCGCAGATCAAACCCTACCCTAACTTCCCTCCACGCCGCCGGACGCGTTCACCAGGCCAGCTACCTCCGGCCAATGAGAGCGGGCCACGTCACCACCTCCGCCACCTTCAGCCACTCAGCCGCCTGCCACCTCATCCAGCGCCCGCGCCCTCTCTCCTCCCCCCGCCGCCGGCCCGCGGGGCCCGAGGCCCCGCGCGGGCCCAGATCCTCCGCCGCCTGGTGCCAGTCGCCACCAACCGCCCGCGCCCCTACGCCGGGACCGCCCGCCGCCGCCGCCCTTTGAGCGCCGTGCCGCCTGCCGGCTCCCCGCCGTCGCCAACGAAGCTCGCCGGTGCCCCGCGCCCTCGCCGCTGGGTCCGACGCCGCTGCGTTTGCTCGCCGCCACCCTTTGAGCGCCGGTGCTGCCGGCCAGGCCGCCGCCCTCGCCGGTCCCGCACGCCGTGCCTCCTGCCTCGCTGCCTCCGGAGTTCGCCGGAGTTCGCACCTCGTCTCGCCGGAGTTTCGGTCCGGCCAGATCTAGACCAGATCCACCAAACCCGCCATCCAAACGCCTCCCCATGTCCCGGATCTAGCCATCCCGCACCACTTCGTCCCGGTTTGACTTTTTCCGGAGGTATATTTTGAATAAGTCCCGAGAATCCCAGATCCAAGTGCTCATGTTCATCGCATTGTAGCTTTGCATCCGTAGCTCCGATTCATGCATATAGCATATCAAAATGTTCATCTCAGAGAGTCCATCATTTCATTCCATTGCATCATTTTCATTTGAGTTCATCTTGATGCCCGAAATGCTGTTAGAAGAGGGCTACTTGAGATAATTGTCAGATCTGCTACTCCGTTTAGCTTTTTGTCATTTTTTGCCATGATTATTGTGTGCATGATGTGCCCTGATGCTCTACATATGTTTTGTTAAGGGTTTTGCCATCTTTCCAGAGTTGCAATCCATGTATTTTTGTGATGTGTGTGGTGACTAGCACAAGCTTGCAAAGTGGTGCACTTGTTAATTCTGTTTTCAGGGACTTAGCAATTCCACTAAGTCCTTGATCTGTTTATCTCATGATGCCATATGTTCTTGTTGTTTCCTAGTGATCCGTGCCTCTTTTGAGGATGATCAGTAAGTATGTTTTGTTAATATTGTAGTGCTCTATCCATCCATGTCTTTGTTTGTAATTATTGAGCACCCTAGCTTGAGTCAATCGAGCTCTACCTTTGCTACTTTGCGAATCTGGGCAGATTGTCAACTTGTTTGCAATTTTGCCGATGATGTTGTAGTTGATCCGTGCATGCTATACTATTGTTCTTGCCATTTCTAGCTTGAATTTTGTGCCTTCTTGATGGATGTATGCTTGTCTTGACATGACTTGCACCGTAGTGAGTGCATCGAGCTCGTAAACATGCCTACTTGAGTTATATTTCAGCTTGCTCCAGTTTTCACTAAGTCTGAAAACTGATTATGTTTTTGCTAAGTTCACATGCTTGTAATTGTATTTTCTGATCCCTTTTGGCTCAAGGTCACTAAGGGACTTTTGTTAAGCTCTTTGAGTAGCTCCATGCCATGTTTTACTTTGCCATGTTCAGATCTTGTAGCATGTAGTTTTGTTGCTCCGAAGAGGGCTACCTGATCTGAAATTCCAGACAAGTGATAATTTCACTAAGTCTGAGATCTGTTTGTCATATGCATTTTTCCCATGCTTGTTTGAACCTGTTAATGGATGAATTGGCCGTAGCTTAGTGCTAGACTTTTGTTAAGCATCTTGAATGCATCCCTGCCATGTATTTTGTTGTCATGTTTGGGTGATGTAGCATGCTCATCTCATTGCATTTAGATGGCTACTTGCTGTAAATCGCAGACCGGTGCCATATTTGAATCGCTTATCATTTCCAAACCGTAACTCCGATTCCGGCGTTCTTTATATCGTTTTCAAGGGATTTCATCTCATGTTTCCAGTGGCACACTTGGATTCCCAAGTTCAGGCCAGGTTCATGCATTCCTTGTCCAATCATGCATATGCATCGCATACCGCATCCCGCATTTCATACCATGTTCATGTGTTGATTGTTTACTATGTTGTGTGCTTCTTTTCCGGTGTTTGTGTCTTCGGGTTGGTTCTGATAACGTTGTGTTTGTGAGGACCCGTTCATCAACATCCGTTTGTCTTCTTCATGGACTCATTCTTCTTCCTTGCGGGATTTCAGGCAAGATGATCATACCCTCGAAATCACTACTATCTTTGCTTTGCTAGATGCTCGCTCTTTTGCTATGCCTATGCTGCGATACCTACCACTTGCTTATCATGCCACCCATATTGTTGAACCAAGCCTCTAACACACCTTGTCCTAGCAAACCGTTGATTGGCTATGTTACCGCTTTGCTCAGCCCCTCTTATAGCGTTGTTAGTTGTAGGTGAAGATTGAAGTTTGTTCCTTGTTGGAACACGGAGATGTTGTTCCTTGTTGGAACACGTTTACTCGTTGGGATATCACAATATATCTTATTTAATTAATGCATCTATATACTTGGTAAAGGGTGGAAGGCTCGGCCCTATGCCTGGTGTTTTGTTCCACTCTTGCCGCCCTAGTTTCCGTCATATCGGTGTTATGTTCCCGGATTTTGCGTTCCTTACGCGGTTGGACTATAATGGGAACCCCTTGACAGTTCTCCTTAAGTAAAGCTCTTCCAGCAATGCCCAACATTGGTATTACCATTTGCCACCTAGCCTTTTCTTTCCCTTGGGTTGGCCAGCCCAAGGGTCATCTTATTTTACCCCCCGGGCCAGAGCTCCTCTGAGTGTTGGTCCACCTGTCAGCTACCGGTGGCCACCAGGGGCAACTCTGGGCTGGCCTACCCGTACCTAAGACAATCTGAGTGTGCCCTGAGAAAGAGATATGTGCAGCTCCTATCGGGATTTGTAGGCACATTCGGGCGGTGTTGCTGGTTTAGTTTTACCCTGTCAAAATGTCTTGTTGTACCGGGATACCGAGTCTGATCGGAATGTCTCGGGTGGAGGTCTATTCCTTCGTTGACCATGACAGCTTGTGATGGGCTAAGTTGGGACACCCCTGCAGGGATTTGAACTTTCGAAAGCCGTGCCCGCGGTTATGGGCAGATCGGAATTTGTTAACGTCCGGTTGTAGAAAACCTAAAGTCAACCTTAATTAAAATGAATCAACCACGTGTGTAACCGTGATGGTCTGTTTCCGGCGGAGTCTGGGAAGCGAACACGGTTGTTGGAGTTATGCTTGACGTAGGTCGCTATAGGATCACTTCATGATCATACTTTTATTGACCGTGCTTTGCCTTCTCTTCTCGCTCTCTTTTGCGTATGTTAGTCACCATATATGCTAGTCGCTTGCTGCAGATCCACCTCATACCTTTATCTTACCCATAAGCTTAAATAGTCTTGATCGCGAGGGTGCGAGATTGCTGAGTCCCTGTGGCTCACAGATACTTCCAAAACCAGCTTGCAAGTGCCGATGAGGCCATGCAGATGACGCAACCAAGTTCAGGAGGAGCTCGATGAAGATCTTGTCCTTTTTGTTGTCTTCTTTCTAGTTGATCAGTAGTGGAGCCCAGTTGGGGTCGATCGGGGACCTTTGTCGCATTTGGGGTTCTTCTTTTATTTTGGTTCCGTAGTCGGACCTTGATTGTATTTGGATGATGTAATGCTTTATTCATGTAATTGTGTGAAGTGGCGATTGTAAGCCAACTATGTATCTCCTTCCCCTATCTCATTACATGGGTTGTGTGAAGATTACCTCACATGCAACATTGCTTTCAATGCGGTTATGCCTCTAAGTCATGCTTCGACACGTGGGAGATATAGCCGCATCGAGGGCGTAACACCAAGTCAGCCGGAGCATCCTCACCAGCCAACCCAATCACGCTGAGATCGACATGGCTTCGCCAAAGAGGTTGTACACTTGTTGCATCTATTTTTTACTCTACATGTTATATATATTGTCCACTGAGCACTCGTAGTAACGGGAAATACGATTATTTTATCCTACTATATGACAAGCAGTGAGGTACCAGGCAACTTAGCTATCCGTGATGGACTCTCTTGAACGCCATCATTATTTATCTCTGCGCGTTTGAGCTGTGCATTTGTCGATGGGCCTGAGAGTTGAGCTAGTATGGCAGTGGCCTGGGTCCAAAGTAATAGACGTAGCACAAAAACATTTTTTTAGTGTAGGATTTTCCTTGCTCAAGCCTGCCTACTAGAATCGCCAGTGCTTGCAAGGAAAAGTGAATGAAAAACATCGGAATTGGAAAGTTTCCTATGGTACTTTTCATGAATTTGGTGCAAAGGAATGGAGCAAAGGAAAACTGTAGGATTTGTTCCTTTAGTGTCTCCTTGAAAGAAAAACCGTAGGAATTCTAATTTCCACTTCTCCTCCTTTTCATATTCCTATTCATAAAGCACAAGACTAAGAGATAGTAGCATAATAGCATTATAACCGTACATTTTCTTGTGGTTTGACTTAATCTCACCATGCTTTTTTGCATCTTCTGATCTTCCAATTGTTGTGAATCAAACACCCAGATTGGCAGAAATCCTGTGTTTTTAAATTCTTTGTTTTGCACATGCATTCCTATCCTATTCCTGTCTATTTCCTATCCCTGCATTGTTAGAATCCTCAAATTCAAACAAGCCCTTACTCAATTACTTATGTTACAGATATGTGTCAAAGAAAACCTTGTGTGGTTTGTCCTGCTCCTGCGGCGCTGTGTTCCACCCCAGCTCAGCTGCTCCAACGACAGAAGGGTTCACCACAGCAGGGATCCGCTCTCCAGACTGTCTTTCGCCACCTTAGATCTTCTTCCCTGCTGCCGGCATCCACGGCAACTGCATTACCATCATCAACTGAGCAGATGACCTTAAGGACTACACGGGTCCGCAAGAGAGGTCGCACTCTTCCGTGTCTGCTTACGTTATGCGTCGCTTAATATGATGACATGCTACATTATCATCGTGTTCACCTATTAGACTCCGAGTCAGGTCCAAACTAATGCTGAAACTTGAGTTTTTAAATGGTTGTGGGGTACATATTGGGGTAGCAATCAGTACTTTCTGTCTACTATTTGGTTAATCTCCGGTGTCTACTATGAGTTTCATGTTGGGTGCAAACAAACATTAAAGGAGCCATTATCTGTATTTTTTTAACTAAAGCTACTATATGCCTGCTATCATTGGTTTTGGGTCTATCCATAGTTTGCTACCATCACTCTGGATTTGTGCATGCACTCCTTACATAATCTCACTATGTTTTATTCCTATGCATGCCAGTTATTGTACACAATGGAACTGATCATGTAGAGAAAAAGAGACGAGCCTTGCATGTCAATAAAATTTCATGCAGACGTCGTTCCATGGTGGGCACAAAGGCAGCCCCCCTCCACCCTTTTCGGATCATAATCAAGAGGAAGATAATTGTTCCGAGGGGGATTCAGAAGGAGAAGACCACTCCTATTTACGCCATGAGGTCTTCGCTCTAACTTGGCATGCTGATGTTGGTAATATCATGCATATAGTGCCTTGCATTGCTTACTGTATACATTAAAGATTTCATCTGCTTACTTTAGACATGCTTTGTGTCAATGCCATCTGTTTAGTTTCTTTATCATATATGTGAATCGTGCAATGCCATCTTGTCTAGCCAGGCATCATATATGTGAATTTTGCAATGCCACTCTGGTTAGCCAATCATCTTATATGTGAATTATATCATGCCATCATTTTTTATTACATGTTAAATTTGTTAACAATTTTAGTACATTCAATTATTCTTCCTGTGCATCAGCCATTCAGCACGGTCATGGAAAAATCTGGAGTGGAAACAAGGTCTTCAGAGTAGACAATGCTATTTGACGAAGCGCATGTCTTGCTGGTTACCGATAGCTCCTCAGAGGAGGATTCAGAGACAGATGACCAGTCATATTTCCCCCGAGGTGCATGCCCTAACTTGGCAGGGTTATGTTGCTCATATCGTGTGTATGGTATCTTGCATTGCTATGTCATTTGCTTAGTTTAGACATGTTTTGTGTGAATGCCACATGTTTAGTGTCTAATTATCATATATGTGAATTATGCAATTCCATCTTGTTGCAAGACATTATATATGTGAATTATGCAATGTTATCTTGTTGCAAGGCACTATGTATGTGAATTATGCAATGCCATGTTGTTTAGGCAAGCGTCATATATCTGAATTATATCATGCCGCCCTTTTTTTGTATTTCTCATTGCTTTTGTCGACAATGTTTGTATATTCAACTGCTCTTCCTGTGCATCAGCCATTTGAATTGGTGATGGAGAAATCTGGAGTGAAAACAAGGTCTTCAGAGCAGACAATGCGACCTGCTGAAGCAGATATCTTGCTGGTTACAGATAGCTCTTCAGAGGAGGATTGAGAGGCATATGCCCAGTCCTATTACCCCCCTGAGGTGTATGCTCAAACTTGGCAGGGTTATATTACTCATATAATGCATATGTTGTATTGCAATGCTTAGTTTTTACATCATATACACAATATTGAATGCCATCTCCTTAGTTGACACATCATATATGCGATTGCCCTCTGCTCACTTCCTTAGTATATAAATCATATATTTGAATTATGTCATGCCATGATGTTTACATAGACAGCATGTATCTGAATTATGGCATGCCAAGCCATTTTCTAAATATATAATATAGTTATATCATCTCATCCTGTTTACATAGTCATCATATTTTAAATTATGTCATTATATCCGTGAATTATATCATGCCATCATGTTTCCATCGACGGCATGTTTGTGATTTATGGCATGCTAACCACTTTAATAGACACATCGTATAGTTATATCATGTCATCCTGTTTACATAGTCATCATATTTTGAAGTATGTCATTCTATCCTGTTTAGTTAGCCATCATACATGTGAAATTGTGTCATGCTATCCTGTTTAATTAGCCATCATATATGTGAAATTATGTCCTGCTATTCTGTTTGCTTACACAACATAAATGTGAATTATTCCATGCCTTGTTTTCTTCCCTACTATCCATTGCACCTGTCTATCTTACAATGTCTGTACATTCAATTACTTTTCTAGTTTATCATCCATTTCAATTGGAGGGAGTGATGGCAGTATCTGTGGGAGTAAAAACACGGTCTTCAGAAAAGATCGTGCTACCTGTCGATGCAGATAGAACCACGGTTGTACTTGCCCAAGAACCAGCCCCACCACACATAACCCACACTCATGCAGATTGTACCCCTACCTAGTTGGACAGAGAACCAGCTACCGGCTTCTAACCCCAACCCCAGCAGGTAGACACCCAGTTCTCGTTGACACAGCACCGTCTCCACCACAGAGCGCCCAACCACGAGCAGTTAGTAAGGCAACTGCAGTGCCCAAATCACGAGGAACACCACTCCAAACCAGAAGTCAACGCTTAAAGAAGAAGAAGAATTGTTCTTAGGTCAGGTTCCGTAGCTATGGTTCATACTACTTTGCTCTTGCATCATTGTATTTACTGATACCAACTAATTTCAAATTTGAAGGATGCAATTGAAACTCCAATGGCGCAACAGGTATGTTTTAAACATGTTTCTTCAACATGTTTGGTTGTTTGCTATTGTAACTTGCTCTATGTTGATTTCAGTTTCAATTGAATAAACAGTTATGTTCTCATGCCATGCACATTACAAGTGTTCTTATTGCTGTGTAGTTTCCCACACTTATATTCTGTCTATGTTGCTTTGTCTTAAATAGATATGATTCGAACTGTATCTATCTTGATTTGGCAACATAAACTAGAATGATATAGACCATACAGTGACCATACTACATAGATATATGTTTGTTTCATGCTATTATCATGTCCACCTTACTACTGAACTGGTTTACCAAAATGAGTTTCATATACTACATTGTAAACCTGAGATGTGTTTGTTTGTTTCTCTTTTAGAACGCGGATAAAATATTGGAGAAGAATACCCTGTTACGCAATGGTAAAGGAAGTAATGTAGATAAGGTTCAAGATAGTGAGACATCCCTGTTGGTCTCCAAGAAAGCTGATAAAAACTATATTGAAGACACCGAGACAACCCCAAAGACCTGTCTTGATGTAGTGTTCGAGTTACTGGCTACCACTGCTGGCACCAGCTCTTCGAACTCGTTGCCTGAATCAGTTCGGCTTCTTGAGTCTCAACTTCAAGTTGAAATACATCGATCAGATGTTATGCGATAGGAAGCCGAAGGACTGAGGAAGTCCCTGCAGAATTCAGATGCATACTTTCTGGTGCAACAGCAAGCGCTGGAGGACTTAAGTGCCAAACAAGAGAAAGTTAATAAGCTTGCTAAGCATCTTAGCAGCATTATGGGTACCCAGGATATTGTTTCTTGAGCTCTTCTGAAGTGGTTTCAGTTCTGGACTTGTTTTGCTGCGGCGTTTATATGCTGCTGTGTTCCCTATATTTGCACTGGTGGCGAACTTTGTTGCCCAGTGGATGTAATATGTAATAGCCTTCTATGGGCCGTATCATCAATGGTCCTTATATAGGCCATATGATCGATTGGCCAAACATGGGCCAAACAGCCCGCATTCTGGCCGTAAACGGGCTAGAGTTGGAATCGTCCGTTCATGGGCCGACGATAACGGGCCATCGTTAATAGGCCGTATTTGATGACACTATGAAAACGGCCCACTGTATTAACGGACCACAAACGGGCCGACTTTAACCACGGGCTAAATTTAGCCCACAAGCATAAAATGACAATAACGGGCCGTAAGTAAAAGAATGCTGGAAAATAGCCGAAGAATAAATGGGCTCTGAGAAGGTCAAAAGATAACATGGGCTGGAAACGGCCCAACGGAATAACGGGCCGTTAATGTGTTTAAAGTGATACACTGTTCTTTACGGGCTAGTTTCACCATGGGTCGTTAATGGGTGTAAAGTGATACACTGTTCATTACGGGCCAGTTTCACCATGAGCCGTTAATAGGCGAAGAGTTACATAGGGCCTCATATGGGCCGAAAGACGTCATGGGCCATACATGGGCCAGAAGTGAAAATGGGCTGTTATCATATTGGATGGCCCAGATGACGCTACTGGGCCTAATTCGAATAGGGCGTAACGGGCCTTGGGTTAGCGGGCTGTAAACGGGCTATATGCGAACAGGCCGTTAACAGGCTTTCCATGGGCCGGCCCACCACCTTTTGACCAAGTCAAATGGGCCGGCCTTTTCACAGGAATGGGCCTCTGTTGGGTCGTGCCACGTGTCGACGTATCATAGGCGCCTTTTGTCCAATGAGTGGATGACATCTGTCCCAGCGATGAGCCGACACGTGTTTCCTCCAGCCAATGATGATTTTACACGTGGAAAATCCCCATTGGTCGGGGCTGTTAACGGGTTATCGGATCCAAAACCCGACCCGATAGCTTAATGGCGTTCTGTTACAGTGGATGCCACGTGTCAGTCACCCTTGACGAAAGCACTTCTATGACGCGCGATTTATCGTCATGGAAGTGGACACTTCCGTGATGATAATTTTGGTAATGTCATGGAACACTTCTACGACAACACAGGTATGACTATCTTGATTCTGTCATAAATTTGTCATGGATGTACATGCATGACAGAAAACGTGACCTACTATGACAAACACGTATCATCATGGAAGTGTATTTTTTTTGTAGTGAGCTCCCTCATATGAAATTGCAATGACGACTATCGGTCTTGTTAACAATTTCCTAGGACAATTTCACACACCGATCCACCATTATTCCACACTCACTATTTATAATATTTAGTAATATATTCTAACTTTATGATAACAACACCTACTTTCATATGTTAGCTCTCCGATATCATGCAAAGTTATCCACTTCATACCCACAACATAGTTTTATTTCTCGTTGCTAGTTGGAAGCAAACGTTTGGTGTATGTAGAGTCGTATCAGTGGCACATAGGACATGAAAGAATATTGATCTTACCTTTAGCTCCTTGTAGGTTCGACACTCCATACTTATCACTTCCACCATTGGGAATTGCTACGATGATTCCCTGCACTTGGGGATTATCAAGCTCTTTTCTAGCGCCGTTGCCGGGGAGCAATAGTGTGGGGTTGATATTCTCGTGTATGCTTGTTTGCTTTCTTCACTAAGTAGATTTTGTTTTTCCTTTTTGTTTCTGTTTAGTTGTGGGTGAAACATACAATTTTTTTAAAGAATGAAAATACCAAAAAAAAATTACTTGCCTCTCATGCCTAAAAAGTTTTTCAAAAAGAGAAGTGATTGGAAAGTTATGCATTGAAGAAGCGAGGGTCGACCTTGAGCACTTGTGTTCATGCTCAGGGAAACAATGTAGAATTTTTCATGGAAGTTTCTCTGTAAATAATTATCCCCTTATATATATCCATTTTATTATAAAAATAATGTGCCAAGCTTTGGTTTTAGGATGATTAGATTGCTTGTTTACTATGTGAAGAACAAAAACAGAAACTTTGGCTGTAGCGCTTGATTTTACATTTTTTAATGGAATGTAAAATGGGTTTGAAACATTTTTCACATTACTTCTCCACAAAATTTTCAAATTGTCAAATTTATTTCATTTTTGGAGTTACAGAAGTTTAATAAACCTCCAGAGTACTACAGACTGTCCTGTTTTAGACACATTCTGTTTTTCGTGTGTTGTTTGCTTATTTTGATGCATCTATGGCTAGTATCAGAGGGTATGAACCATAGAGAAGTTGGAATACAGTAGATATAGTTCAAATATGAAATTGGAATGAGTTTGAAACAGTACCTAAAGGTAGTGATTTGCTTTATTATACTAACGGATCTCACAAAGTTTTTGTTAAAGTTTTGTGTGGTTGAAGTGTTCGAAGATCGAGGAGCTATCAATATGAGAAGAATAAAGAGAGGCAAGAGTTCAAGCTTGGGGATTCCCAAGGCACCCCAAGTAAATATTTCAGAGGATACTGAAGCATCTAAGCTTGGGGATGCCCCGGTTGGCATCCCATCTTTCTTCCTCAACAAATATCAGTATACCTTGGTTTTTGTTTTGTTCACATGATTTGTGTCCTTTGTGTTTTTCTTTTTCTTTAGAACCATGCTAGTATGGTAATGTCCCTTCATCAATTTATAGAATACTTCGTGTGCTTCACTTATATCTTTTAAGTATGATCTTATAGAATTGCTCTTTGAGCTTCATTTAAATCTTTTGAGTATGGTTTTATACAATGCTTCGTGTGCTTCACTTATACATTTTGAGCTTGGATATTGGTTAGTTTATATTAATTGTAGAATGCTCCATGAACTTCACTTATATCTTTTGGAGTATGAATAATACTATCATCTAAAGCGGGTTTGGAAGAGTGTCAACTTTAGGAACTAGTGATCCCGCTATTCCGAATGAGAAGAATTTTGCTTATGCGGAGAGTAGAAAATTTTCTATGCTTGTAGATCATGAAAAGAATGCTTTATGTGATGGTTATGTTGTTGAATTCATTCATTATGCTACTGAAAATTATTATGAGGGAGGAATATATGCTTGTAGGAGTTGCAATAATACCAAGTTTCCTCTCTATGTGCTTAAAGTTTTGAAGTTATACTTGGTTTGCCTTCCTGTGCTAGTTGATTCTTGTTCCTATAAATTATGTGCTCACAAAATCCATAGGCATAGGAAGTGGGTTAGATTTAAATATTCTAGTCATATTCTTCATGACGCTCTCTTTATGTTTCAATTCTTATCTTTTATGTGAGCACCATTGAAATCATCATGCCTAGCTAAAAAGCATTAAAGACAAGCGCTTGTTGAGAGACAACCCAATATTTAACCTTACTATTTTTATGTGTTCTCATGATTAAGCTACTTTATTAATCATTTATTATATCTTTTGTTTCAATAAAGTGCCAAGTAAGACCTTTGGGAAGACTTGGGTGAAAGTTAATGTGATCTTGCTGTAAAAAACAGAAACTTTGCGCTCACGAGATTAGCTGCCATTTTTACAGAAGAGTGAGATTGAGTTGATTATTTTTTCAGAACATTAATAGACAAATTCCTCACATCCAGCAATTTATTTCAGAATTTTTGGAGTAGCAGAAGTATGGTTGGTGTTCAGATCATTACAGACTATTCTGTTTCTGACAGATTCTGTTTTCATTGCATAGTTTGCTTGTTTTCTAGTTTGTATGTCTTATATTTCTCAATATAAATTGTAGAAATGATATGGTACAGTAAGCATTGTGTGAGAACAATTATGAACCTTGTCTTTGACAGTACCAAAGTGAATTGTTTACTCTTTATCATACTAACCTATCTCACGAAGTTTCGTTAAGTTTTGTGTGATTGAAGTTTTCAAGCTTTGGGTAAGATATCGATATGAGAAGAATAAGGAGTGGAAAGACCCTAAGCTTGGGGATGCCCAAGGGACCCCAAGGTAATATTCAAGGAAGACTCAAGTTCCTAAGCTTGGGGATGCCCCGGAAGGCATCCCCTCTTTCGTCTTCAAAACTATCGGTATACCTTACTCGGAATTATATTTTTATTCGTCACATGGTATGTGTTTTGCTTGGAGCGTATTTTCAATTTCATTGATGTTTGAATAAAATCATTGGATACGAATTATTAAATGAAAAAGAATCCTCCCATGGCTAGTTAATTATTTGACTACTCAGTGTCCTTCACTATTATCTTTTGGAGTAGTTTGTCATTTACGCACGTGCTTCACGTATATCCTATGAGTAAATGGTTGAATAATTGAATATCATAAATCTGAATTTATATATGTTTCATATGCTTATACCATGGGGAGTAATGACTTCACATAGAATAAGTATAGGTAGTAAACTTATTGAAAGTTAGCAAACGTAGAATTGGTCACTTGAACAATTCATGAAAGAATATTGAAGGAAGAGAGATTTCACATATAAATATACTATCTTGGACATATTTTGTAATTGTGAGCACTCACTAAAATATGACATGCTAAAAGGTTGATGTCGGACAAGGAAGACAACGTAATGGGTTATGTTTTCTTATATCCGAAATAAAGTATATTGTCTTGGATCATCCAACATGTTGAGCTTGCTTTCCCCCCTCGTGCTAGCCAAATTGTTTGCACCAAGTAGAGATACTACTTGTGCTTCCAAACATTCCTTAAACCAGTTTTGCCATGAGAGTCCACCATACCTAGCTATGGATTGAGTAAGATCCTTCAAGTAAGTTGTCATCGGTGCATGCAATAAAAATTGCCCTCTAAATATGTATGATCTATTAATGTGGAGAAAATAAGCTTTATACGATCTTGTGATGTGGAAGAAATAAAAGCGACGGACTACATAATAAAGGTCCATATCACAAGTGGAAATATAAAGTGACGTTCTTTTGCATTAAGATTTTGTGCATTCAACCCTAAAAGCGCATGACAACCTCTGCTCCCCTCTGCGAAGGGCCTATCTTTTACTTTTATCTTCTACCCTTATGCAAGAGTCATGGTGATCTTCACCTTTCCTTTTTAAATTTTATCCTTTGGCAAACACATTGTGTTGGAAAGATCCTGATATATATATATATATATATCCAATTGGATGCAAGTTATCATGAACTATTATTGTTGACATTAACCTTGAGGTAAAAGGTTGGGAGGCGAATCTATAAGCCCCTATCTTTCTCTGTGTCCGATTAAAACTTTGAACCCATAAATATCACGTGAGTGTTAGCAATTGTGAAAGATTAAATGATAGTTGAGTATGCGGAGTTTGCTAAATCTAAGCTCTGACATAGACCCTTCCTGAAAATAAGATGAATTGCAATTGTTTGATAACTGAGAATATAGTTCGTTAGATTCGAGAAAGTTTATGATCTATACTTTAACATGCGAATAGCTTGTTACTTGATCATGAAAAGTTTTATGAGACGAGCTATTGTTATGACATATAATGATGCTAGAAAAGGTGATTGAAATTATCAATGATCAAACTTATGAACCTGCTAGCATTCACACTTCATAAATTATTTCTTTTATCATTTACCTACTCGAGGACGAGCAGGAATTAAGATTGGGGATGCTGATACGTCTCCAACATATCTATAATTTATGAAGTATTCATGCCATGTTTATAATATTTTTATATGATTTTGGTATGATTTGATTAGAACTAACCCGGACTGACGCTGTTTTCAGTAGAACTACCGTGGTGTTGTTTTTGTGCAGAAATAAAAGTTGTCGGAATGCAATGAAAATCAACGGAGAATTTTCTGGAAAATATGAAAAATACTGGAACGAAAATCTACCGGAGGGGAGTCATGGGGGCCCCACAAGGGTGGGGGGCGCGCCCCTGCCTCATGAACTCCCTGAGGGCCCCCTGACGTGAAATCAACCCTAACTTCTCCTATAAAGACAGAAACCTCCAAAAATTAACCTAGATCGGAAGTTCCACCGCCGCAAGCCTCTGTAGCCACGAGAAATCAATCTAAGCCCTCTCTGGCACCCTGCCGGAGGGGGCCATCATGATCGGAGGGCATGGAGGAGGATCCTGGAGGGGCCATCATCACCATGAAGGCCAAGGACCAGAGGGGAAACCTCTCCCCATCCAGGGGGAGACCATGGAGGAGGAAGCACAAGGGGGAGAACCTCTCCTCCTCTCTCATGGTGGCACCAGAGTGCCATCAAGAGGGGAATCATCGCCGCGGTGATCGTCTTCATCAACATCACCATCATCATCACCATCCTCATCTCTTTTACGTGGTCCACTCTTCGCACCCCGCTGTAATCCCTACTTGAACATGGTGCTTTATGCCACATATTATGATCCAATGATGTGTTGCCATCCTATGATGTTTTCAGTAGATATCTTTTGTCTTTTGGTTGATTGATGATCTAGATTGGTACGAGTTGTATGTTTTATTTAGGTGCTGTCCTATTGTGCCCTCCGTGTCACGCAAGCGTGAGGGATTCCCGTTGTAGGGTGTTGCAATACGTTCATGATTCGCTTATAGTGGGTTGCGTGAGTGACAGAAGCATAAACCCGAGTAAGGGGATTGTTGCGTATGGGATAAAGGGGACCTGATGCTTTAATGCTATGGTTGGGTTTTACCTTATTGATCTTTAGTAGTTGCGGATGCTTGCTAGAGTTCCAATCATAAGTGCATATGATCCAAGAAGAAAAAGTATGTTAGCTTATGCCTCTCCCTCATATGAAATTGCAATGAAGACTATCGGTCTTGTTAACAATTGCCTAGGACAATTCTGCACACCAATCCACCATTATTCCACACTCGCTATTTATAATATTTAGTAATATATTCTAACTTTATGATAACAACACCTACTTTCATATTTTAGCTCTCCGATATCATGCAAAGTTATCCACTTCATACCCACAACATAGTTTTATTTCTCGTTGCTAGTTGGAAGCAAACATTCGGTGTAGATAGAGTCGTATCAGTGGCAAATAGGACTTGAGAGAATATTGATCTTACCTTTAGCTCCTTGTAGGTTTGACACTCCATACTTATCAATTCCACCATTGGGAATTGCTACGATGATTCCCTGCACTTGGGGATTATCAACGCCGAATTTGATAGTTTATCGATCTTCGAATTCAGCGCCGCAGACATCTTCCAGCACTCGCCTTTGGGCGACGTGCTAATCTCATTAAAGAACCTGTCCTTGGTGGGGGACTCACAGCCGAACTATATCTAGTTTGAACTAGTAGCTAATGACAGGGAATTTCGCTCCCCACCCGCCACCCACTTCATAGCCACGGTCGAGGATTTAACCGACACGCTTGAATATGACTCCGAAGACATCAACGGTTTGGACGACGATGCTGATGAGGAGCAAAACCAAAATCCGCCGTTCACCGAACACTGGACGACCACTTCCTCGTACGATGTATACATGGTGGATGCACCTAAGGAGGATAGCGGCGATGACAAAGAAGATCCAGTTGAGGATAAACCTCCTGAGATACAATCGGAACGCCGGTGTGAGCGGCGCCGCTCTAAGTCACGCTGCAGTAAAGATAGTAACACTGGCATAGGAGAAGATAACACCCCAGAAGGTGCCGAAGACAACGAAGACCCTGTTGACGCAGCTACCGAACAAGATGGACAGGAAGATGGGAAGTTTTAGCCTAACAGGCCACGCACGAGGACTCGGAGGACAGTAATTATCTTCCGCTCTCCGAGGATGAGGCGAGCCTTGGCACCGAGGATTTCATCGTGCCGGAGGAACCTCTGGAACAGGAGCGCTTCAAGCGCCAGCTAATAGCCACTGCAAGGAGCATGAAAAAGAAGCAGCGGTAGCTTCAAGCTGACCAAGATCTGCTCAACGATAAATGGACTGACATCCTAGCAGCCTAAGAATACGGCCTCAAGCGCCCGGCCAAAAGCTACCCGAAGCGCAGATTACTACCTTAGTTCGACGACGAGGTGCCGGAACACATACCACCATCGCGCAATGCGGCTGACCGACAACCACGTGGTCGGGACAAATCGGCAACTCAAGCCGAACACCAGCCCGCCCCACCTCATCGCAAAGGCAGAGGTAAATCAGCTCACGGTCATACATATGACCTTCGACATGACCTGAACAATAAAGAAGGACATACCAAATCGATCTACGGATCGCGAGGACGTGCCCCGACACGTGACGACGGCCATCTGTTCGGACGTGACAAACCTAGTCATGCGCGGACTAAAAGCCGCAGACAGACCCCATTAGAGCTACGTCGCGATACGCCCTGATATAGAGGCACCGCACACCCTCATTGCTTCACTGACGAAGTCATGGAACATGAATTTCCAGAAGGGTTGAAACCCATGAATATAGAATCATATGATGGCACCACAGACACCGCGGTATGGATCGAAGACTTCATTCTCCACATTCATATGGCCCGCGGCGATGACCTTAATGCCATTAAATACCTCCCCCTGAAACTCAAAGGACCAGCACGGCATTGGTTGAACAGCCTGCCCGAATACTCCATGGGGAGCTGGGAGGACTTGGAAGAGGCCTTCCTTGATAACTTCCAAGGTACATACGTTCGACCTCCGGACCCCAATGACTTAAGCCATATAGTTCAACATCCCGGAGAGTCCGCCAGGAAATTTTGGACTAGGTTCCTAACTAAAAAGAACCAGATAGTCGACTATCCGGATGCCGAAGCCCTAGCGGCCTTTAAACACAGCATCCGCGACGAATGGCTCGCCTGCCACCTTGGCCAAGAGAAGCCAAAGTCCATGTGGGCCCTCACGGCACTCATGACCCGCTTTTGCGCGTGCGAGGATAGTTGGTTGGCCTGTAGCAAAAACAATGCAAACAACGCCGGCACCCCTGAAGCTAAAATAGCAACGACAAGCCTCGACACAACAGGTACAAACATCGAAATTACAATGACAACACCGAGGATACAACGGTCAATGCCGGATTCAGTGGCTCTAAGCCTGTTTAGCGGAAGAAGCCGTTCAAAAAGAACAATTCAGGCCCATCTAGCCTGGACCGCATACTCGATCGTCCGTGCCAGATTCATGGCACCCCAGACAAACCACCCAATCACCAATAGAGATTGTTGGGTTTTTAAACAGGCTGGCAAGTTAAATGCCGAAAACAAGGATAACGGATCGCAAAGCGAAGACAACGGCGAGGAGCCTCGGCCGCGGAACACAGGGGGGACAGAAGGAGTTCCCTCCTCAGGTCAAAATGGTAAACATGATATACGCCACCCACATCCCCAAGAGGGAGCGCAAACGCGCGCTCAGGGACGTCTACTGGTACGTCCATTTTGCATCATGCTTTTATATAGATATTTATTGCATTATGGGTTGTTATTACACATTATGTCACAATACTTATGCCTATTCTCTCTTATTGTACAAGGTTTACATAAAGAGGGAGAATGCCGGCAGCTGGGATTCTGGGCTGGAAAAGGAGCAAATATTAGAGACCTATTCTGCACAGCTCCAAAAGTCCTGAAACTTCGCGGAAGTCAATTTTAGAATATATAAAAAATACTGAGTGCAAGAAGTTCACCAGGGGGGCCACACCCTGCCCACGAGGGTGGGGGCGCGCCCTACCCCCCTGGGCGCCCCCCTACCTCGTGGGCTCCCTAGTGGCCCTCCGATGGCCATGTTCTGCTATATGGAGTCTTTCAATGAGGAAAAAATCATAAGCCATCTTCTCGGATGAAACTCCGCCACCACAAGGCGGAACCTTGGCGGAACCAATCTAGGGCTCTGGTGGAGCTGTTCTATCGGGGAAACATCCCTCCGGGAGGGGGAAATCATCGCCATCGTCATCACCAACGCTCCTCTCATCGGGAGAGGGCAATCTCCATCAGCATCTTCACCAGCACCATCTCCTCTCAAAACCCTAGTTCATCTCTTGTATCCAATTCTTGTCTCTAAGCCCGGGATTGGTACCTGTGGGTTGCTAGTAGTGTTAATTACTCCTAGTAGTTGATGCTAGTTGGTTTATTTGGTGGAAGATCATATGTTCAGATCCTATATGCATATTAATACCCCTCTAATTATGCACATGAATATGCTTTGTGAGTAGTTACGTTTGTTCCTGAGGACATGGGAGAAGTCTTGCTATTAGTAGTCATGTGAATTTGGTATTCGTTCGATATTTTGATGAGATGTATGTTGTCTCTCCTCTAGTGGTGTTATGTGAACGTCGACTACATAACACTTCACCATTATTTGGGCCTAGAGGAAGGCATTGGGAAGTAATAAGTTGATGATGGGTTGCTAGAGTGACAGAAGCTTAAACCCTAGTTTATGCGTTGCTTCGTAAGGGGATGATTTGGATCCATATGTTTCATGCTATGGTTAGGTTTACCTTAATACTTTTGTTGTAGCTGCGGATGATTGCAATAGAGGTTAATCCTAAGTGGGATGCTTGTCCATGTAAAGACAGTACCCAAGCACCGGTCCACCCACATACCAAATTATCAAAGTACCGAACGCGAATCATATGAACGTGATGAAATATAGCTTGACGATATTCCCATGTGTCCTCGAGAGCGCTTTTCTCTATATAAGAGTTTGTCTAGGCTTGTCCTTTGCTACAAAAAGGATTGGTCCACCTTGCTGCACTTTTTTTACTTCTGTTACTTGTTGCTCGTTACAAATTATCCTATCACAAAACTATCTGTTACCACTTATTTCAGTAATTGCAGAGAATACCTTGCTGGAAACCGCTTATCATTTCCTTCTGCTCCTCGTTGGGTTTGACACTCTTACTTATCGAAAGGATTACGATAGATCCCCTATACTTGTGGGTCATCAAGACTCTTTTCTGGCGCCGTTGCCGGGGAGTGAAGCACCTTTGGTAGGTGGAATTTGGTATGGAAAATTTATATAGCGTGCTGAAATTTACTGTCACTTGTTACTATGGAAAGTAATCCTCTGAGGGGCTTGTTCGGGGTATCATCACCCCGACCAGTAGAGCAAAGAGTTGCTCCTCAACCTACTAAACCTACTAAAAATGAAAATGAAAATGAAAATGTCTCCTTTGAAATTCCTTCGGGTATGATAGAAAAACTGCTAGCTAATCCTTTTGCAGGAGATGGAACAATGCATCCTGATGAGCACCTAATATATGTTGATGAAGTTTCTGGATTATTTAAGCTTGCAGGTGTACCCAGAGATGTTGTTAAGAAGAAGGTCTTCCCTTTACCTTTGAAGGAAGATGCATTGACATGGTATAGGATATGTGATGATACGGGGTCATGGAACTACAAATGATTGAAATTGGAATTTCATCAGAAGTTTTATCCTATGCATCTTGTTCATCGTGATCGCAATTATATATATAATTTTTGGCCTCGCGAAGGAGAAAGCATTGCTCAAGCTTGGGGGAGGCTTAAATCAATGTTATATTCATGCCCCAATCATGAGCTCTCAAGAGAAATGATTATTCCAAATTTATATGCTCGGCTTTCTGATAACAATCGCACCATGCTCGATACTTCTTGTGCTGGCTCTTTTATGACGAAGACTATTGAATTCAAATGGGATTTATTGGAAAGAATTAAACGCAACTCTGAAGATTGGGACCTTGACAAAGGTAAGGAGTCAGGTATGACACCTAAGTTTGATTGTGTTAAATCTTTTATGGATACCGATGTTTTTCATAAATTTAGCACTAAATATGGACTTGACTGTGAGATAGTAGTTTCTTTCTGTGAATCTTTTGCTACTTATGTTGATCTCCCCAAGGAGAAGTGGTTTAAATATCATCCTCCCATAGAAGTAAAAGTAGCTGCACCTATTAATGTTGAAGAAAAGACTATCACTTATAATGATCCTATCGTTCCTACTGCTTATGTTGAGAAACCACCTTTCCCTGTTAGGATAAAGGATCATGCTAAAGCTTTAACTGTGGTTTGTAAAAGCAATATTAAAAGTTATACACCTCCTGAGCAAATTAAAGTTGAACTTGATATTGCTGTTGTCAAAGATCTCTTGTCTGATAATATTGATGGGCATGTTATTCATTTCCTTGATGAGATTGCTAGAATTGCTAAACCTTGTGCTAAAGATAAAAACATACCTGTGGTAGGCATGCATGTTATTTCTATTAAAATAGGAGATCATTGTTATCATGGCTTATGTGATATGGGTGCTAGTGCAAGTGCAATACCTTACGACTTATACAAAGAAATTATGCATGATATTGCACCTGCTGAGATAGAAGATATTGATGTCACAATTAAACTTGCCAATAGAGATACTATTTCACCAATGGGAATTGTTAGAGATGTTGAAGTCTTGTATGGGAAAACTAAATATCCTACTGATTTTCTTGTTCTTGGTTCCCCACAAGATAGCTTTTGTCCCATTATATTTGGTAGACACTTCTTAAACACTGTTAATGCTAAGATAAGGATGTTGTTATTATCAGTTTAGATGATATGTCTCATGAATTTAATTTCTCTAAATTTAGTAGATAACACCGTGAAGAAGAATTACCTAGTAAGGATGAAATTATTGGTCTTGCTTCTATTGTTGTACCTCCTAGTGATCCTTTAGAACATTATTTGCTAGACCATGAAAATGATATGTTTATGAATGAAAGAAGGGAAATAGATGAAGTATTCTTTAAACAGGAACCTATTCTGAAACACAATTTGCCTGTTGAAATCCTAGGGGATCCTCCTCCACCCAAGGGTGATCCCATGTTTGAGCTTAAACCGTTGCCTGATACTCTTAAATATGCTTATCTTGATGAGAAAAAGATATATCCTGTTATTATTAGTGTTAACCTTTCAGAGCATGAGGAAGAGAGACTATTGAAAACTCTGAAGAAGCACCATGCTGCTATTGGATATACTCTTGATGATCTTAAGGGCATTAGTTCCACTCTATGTCAACATAAAATAAATTTGGAAGAAGATTCTAAACTAGTTTGTGATCATCAACGACGGTTGAATCCTAAAATGAAAGAAGTGGTAAGAAAGAAAATACTAAAGCGCCTTGAGGCAGGTATAATCTATCCCGTTGCTGATAGTCGATGGGTAAGTCCTGTCCATTGTGTCCCTAAGAAGGGAGGTATTATTGTCGTTCCTAATGATAAAGATGAATTGATTCCTCAAAGAATTATTACAGGTTATAGGATGGTAATTGATTTCCGCAAATTAAATAAGGCCACTAAAAAGGATCATTACCTCTTACCTTTTATCTATCAAATGCTAGAAAGATTATCCAAACATACACATTTTTTCTTTCTAGATTCGTATTCTGGTTTCTCTCAAATACCTGTATCAATCAAAGACTACTTTTACTTGCCCTTTTGGTACTTTTGCTTATAGACGTATGCCTTTTGGTTTATGTAATGCACCTGCTACCTTTCAAAGATGCATGATGGCTATATTCTCTGACTTTTGTGAAAAGATTTGTGAGGTTTTCATGGACGATTTTTCCGTCTATGGATCTTCTTTTGATGATTGCTTGAGCAACCTTGATCGAGTTTTGCAGAGATGTGAAGAAACTAATCTTGTCTTGAATTGGGTAAAGTGCCACTTTTTGGTTAATGATGGTATTGTCTTGGGGCATAAAGTTTCTGAAAGAGGTATTGAAGTTGATAAAGCCAAGGTTGATGATATTGAAAAGATTCCATGCCCCAAGGACATCAAAGGTATAAGAAGTTTCCTTGGTCACGTCGGATTTTATAGGAGGTTCATTAAGGACTTCTCAAAAATTTCTTGGCCTCTGACTAATTTATTACAAAAAAAATACCATTTGTCTTTGATGATGATTGTGTAGAAGCATTGGAAATACTTAAGAAAGCATTGATCTCTCAACCTATTGTTCAGCCACCTGATTGGAATTTACCCTTTGAAATTATGTGTGATGCTAGTGATTATGCTATAGGTGCTGTTCTAGGGAAAAGAGTTGATAAGAAATTAAACGTTATTCAATATGCTAGTAAAACCCTAGACAATGCTCAAAGAAATTATGCTACTACTGAAAAAGAATTCTTAGCAGTTGTATTTGCTTGTGATAAGTTCAGACCTTATATTGTTGATTCTAAAGTAACTATTCACACTGATCATGCTACTATTAAATATCTTATGGAAAAGAAAGATGCTAAACCTAGACTTATTAGATGGGTTCTCTTGCTGCAAGAATTTGATTTACATATTGTTGATAGAAAGGGAGCTGAGAACCCCGTTGCAGACAACTTGTCTAGGTTAGAAAATGTGCTTGATGACCCACTACCTATTGATGATAGCTTTCCTGATGAGGAATTAAGTGTCATAAATGCTTCTCATACTGCTCCATGGTATGCTGATTATGCTAATTACATTGTTGCCAAATTCATACCACCTAGTTTCACATACCAGCAAAAGAAAAAGTTCTTCTATGATTTGAGACATTACTTTTGGGATGACCCACATCTTTATAAAGGAGTAGATGGTGTTATTAGAAGTTGTGTACCTAATCATGAACAGGAACAGATCCTACGCAAGTGTCACTCCAAAGCTTATGGAGGACACCATGTTGGAGATAGAACTGCACATAAGGTATTGCAATCTGGTTTTTATTGGCCTACTCTCTTCAAGGATGCCCGTAAGTTTGTCTTATCTTGTGATGAATTTCAAAGAATTGGTAATATTAGTAGACATCAAGAAATGCCTATGAACTATTCACTCATTATTGAACCATTTGATGTTTGGGGCTTTGACTATACGTGACCTTTTCCTGCCTCTAATGGATATACACATATTTTAGTTGCTGTTGATTACATTACTAAGTGGGTAGAAGCTATTCCAACATGTAGTGCGGATCATAACACTTCTATTAAAATGCTTAAAGAATTTATTTTTCCGAGGTTTGGAGTCCCTAGATATTCAATGACTGATGGTGGTTCACATTTTATTCATGGTGCTTTCCGTAAAATGCTTGCTAAGTATGATGTTAATCATAGAATTGCATCCCCTTATCACCCTCAGTCTAGTGGTCAAGTAGAATTGAGTAATAGAGAGCTCAAATTAATTTTGCAAAAGACTGTCAATAGGTCTAGAAAGAACTGCTCCAAGAAACTTGATGATGCATTATGGGCCTATAGAACTGCATATAAAAATCCTATGGTTATGTCTCCGTATAAAATGGTTTATGGGAAAGCATGTCACTTACCTCTCGAACTAGAACATAAGGCATATTGGGCTATTAAAGAGATCAATTATGATTTCAAACTTGCCGGTGAGAAGAGGTCATTTGATATTAGCTCACTTGATAAATGGAGAACCCAAGCCTACGAGAATGCCAAATTATTTAAAGAAAAAGTTAAAAGATGGCATGACAAAAGAATACAAAGGCGCGAGTTTAATGTAGGTGATTATGTATTGCTATACAACTCTCGTTTAAGATTTTTTGCAGGAAAACTTCTCTCCAAATGGGAAGGTCCTTACGTTATCGAGGAGGTCTATCGTTCCGGTGCCATAAAAATCAACAACTTCCAAGGCACAAATCCGAAGGTGGTGAATGGTCAAAGAATCAAACATTATATCTCAGGTAATCCCATAAATGTTGAAACCAATGTTATTGAAACCGTAACCCCGGAGGAAAACATAAGGGACACTTTCCGGAACGTTCCAGACTTCGAAAAGGAATAGGTATGTGGTATGGTAAGTAAACCGACTCCAAATTAGTTTTAAGGCAATATTTCTCCGTTTTGGAATATTTAGAAAAATAGAAAAATAAGAAGCAGTCCGGGAAGGACGCGGGGCCTCCACGAGGGTGGAGGGCGCGCCCTACCCTACTGGGCGCGCCCCTACATCGTGGGCACCTCGTGCGCTTTCCGGACTCCGTTTTCTTACACGACACAAATTTTGGTCGGTAAAAATTCATTATATAATATCCCGGGGGTTTTGACTCCCGTATCACGCAGTTATCCTCTGTTTGCGTTTCGAGCTGTTTTTTTGACAGATCCAGGACGTCATGTTGTCTTCAAGTGCCCCCAAAGACCAGTTCTTCGAGAAGGTCATCAACCCCTACCTCGCGGAGGTGCTGCAACACCCTCAAACCATTGATATGCGTGAGGGGTTGTTGCACACCCGCGATGTTGAGGGACCAAGGAAGACTGGAAGCACGGATGCAAGGTTCGAGGCATTGGAGAAAGACGTTTTCAGGTGTCAGGAGATGGTGGAGCGTGGACTCGATTCCAATCACATTATGATCACGGAGTTCACCAACAACCACAAGCTGGACGTCAAGGACATTGGGGAGGCCATCTTCAAGCTTCATGAAAAAATCGAGCACCTCCAAGCCCAGATCTATGACTTGCAAAATCAAAACTGTGAGTATGAATATAGATTCAAGAGGACGAGTTTGGCTGCAGATTTGAGGTTTCAGGAAACTCGATCATCCTGCTATGATGGTGAGCCAATGCCTTGGAAGAAGGACAACAAGCCTACGCCATCAACAAAACCATCACCTTCTCCACCAACAAAGAAGAATTGAGTATCTGGTATGGGCACTCCCCTTGGCAACTGCCAAGCTTGGGGGAGTGCCCCGGTATCGTATCACCATCACTTTTATCTTTACCGTTTTTCTTAGTTCGATCCTTTTGGTAATATCTCGATCTAGTAGAATAAAAAATTTAGTATGATCTAGTGGTGAGAGTTTTGCTTTATGATCCCTCTATGTAACCGAGTCCGTGAGCTATATATAATAAAGATTAGTGTTGAGTCAAGGGCTTGATTATTTTGCCATGATCCTAAGTGAATAAAAGAAAAGAGAAATAAATAAAAGAGGAAACAAAGAGATCATATGGATCTTATGGAGAGTAATGAGCTCACATAGAAAAAGTATGATGAATAAAAGTTGTTGAGAGTTGACAAACATAGTATTGGTCATCGTTGCAATTAATAGGAAGTAATAAAGAAAGAGAGGTCTTCACATATAAATATAGTATCTTGGACATCTTTTATGATTGTGAGTGATGTCTACTACGCAACCTACTTCTTGTAGACATTGTTGGGCCTGCAAGTGCATAGGTTTGTAGGACAGTAGCAAATTTCCATCAAGTGGATGACCTAAGGTTTATAAATCCGTAGGAGGCGTAGGATGAAGATGGTCTCTCTCAAGAAACCCTGCAACCAAATAACAAAGAGTCTCTTGTGTCCCCAACACACCCAATACAATGGTAAATTGTATAGGTGCACTAGTTCGGCGAAGAGATGGTGATACAAGTGCAAAATAGAGAGTAGATATAGGTTTTTGTAAACTGAAAATATAAAAACAGCAAGGTAGCGAGTTGTAAAAGTGAGCGTAAACGGTATTGCAATGATAGGAAACAAGGCCTATGGTTCACACTTTCACTAGTGCAAGTTCTCTCAACAATAATAACATAGATAGATCATATAACGAGCCCTCAACATGCAACAAAGAGTCACTCCGAAGCCACTAATAGCGGAGAACAAACATTGAGATTATGGTAGGGTACGAAACCACCTCAAAGTTATTCTTTCAAATCAATCCGTTGGGCTATTCCTATAGGTGTCACAAACAACCCTGTAGTTTTTACTAGAATAACACCTTAAGATACAAATCAACCAAAACCCTAATGTCACCTAGATACTCCATTGTCACCTCAAGTATCCGTGGGCATGATTATGCGATATGCATCACACAATCTCAAATTTATCCAACCAACATAAAAGTACTTCAAATAGTGCCCCAAAGATTCTACCAGAGAATCAAGAACGTGTGCCAACCCCTATGCATAGGTTCATGGGCGGAACTCGCAAGTTGGTCACCAAAACATACATCAAGTGGGACGTGATATCCCATTGTCACCACAGATAAGCACGGCAAGACATACATCAAGTGTTCATAAAAGACTCAATCCGATAAGATAACTTCAAAGGGGAAACTCAATTCATCACAAGAGAGTAGAGGGGGAGAAGAAACATAAGATCCAACTACAATAGCAAAGCTCGGGATACATCAAGATCGTGCCATAGATGGAACATGAGAGAGAACACGAGAGAGAGAGAGAGATCAAACACATAGCTACTGGTACATACCTCAGCCCCGAGGGTGAACTACTCCCTCCTCATCATGGATAGCGCCGGGATGATGAAGATGGCCACCGGAGATGGATCCCCCCTCCGACAGGGTACCGGAAAGGGGTTCCGATTGGTTTTTCGTGGTTCTGGAGGCTTGCGGTGGCGGAACTCCCGATCTATCTTCTGTTTTGGAAGTTTTAGGGTACGACGGTATATATGGGTGAAAGGAGTACGTCGGTGGAGCTATGGGGGCCCCACGAGGCAGGGGGGCGCCCAGGGGGGAGGGCGCGCCCCCCACCCTCGTGAGCACCTCCTGTATCTTCTGACGTGGGGTCCAAGTCCATCAGGTGGGTTTCCTTCCAAAAATAACTTCTCAAGTTGATTTCGTTCCATTTTGACTCCGTCTGATATTCCTTTTCCTTGAAACACTGAAATAGGCATAAAACAGTAAATCTGGGCTGGGCCTCCGGTTAATAGGTTAGTCCCAAAAATAATATAAAAGTGGAAAATAAAGCCCAATATTGCCTAAAATAGTAGATAATATAGCATGGAGCAATCAAAAATTATAGATACGTTGGAGACGTATCAAGCATCCCCAAGCTTAATTCCTGCTCGTCCTCGAGTAGGTAAATGATAAAAAAGATAATTTTTGATGTGGAATGCTAGTTGGCATAATTTCATTGCAATTCTTCTTACTTGTGATATGAATATTCAGATCCGAAAGATTCAAGACAGAAGTTCATATTGACATAAAAGTAAAAATACTTCAAGCATACTAACAAAGCAATCATGTCTTCTCAAAATAGCATGGCCAAAGAAAGTTATCCCAACAAAATCATATAGTCTGGCTATGCTCCATCTTCCCCACACAAAATATTTAAATCATGCACAACCCCGATGACAAGCCAAGCAATTGTTTCATACTTTAACATTTTCAAAACTTTTTCAATCTTCACGCAATACATGAGCGTGAGCCATGGATATAACACTATATGTGGAATAGAATGGTGGTTGTGGAGAATACAAAAAGAGGGAAGATAGTCTCACATCAACTAGGCGTATCAACGGGCTATGAAGATACCCATCAATAGATATCAATGTGAGTGAGTAGGGATTGCCATGCAACGGATGCACTAGAGCTATAAGTATGTGAAAGCTCAACAAAAGAAACTAATTGGGTGTGCATCCAACTCGCTTGCTCAAGAAGACCTAGGGAATTTTGAGGAAGCCCATCATTGGAATATACAAGCCAAGTTCTATAATAAAAAATTCCCACTAGTATATGAAAGTGACAAAATGAGAGACTCGCTATCATGAAGATCATGGTGCTACTTTGAAGCACAAGTGTGGTAAAAGGATAGTCGCATTGTCCCTTCTCTCTTTTTCTCTCATTTTTTTATTTTTTTATTTTTTTTGTTTGGGCCTTTTCTCTCTTTTTTATGGCCTCTTTTTTTCTCTTTTTTTTATTTTTCGTCCGGAGTCTCATCGCGACTTGTGGGAGAATCATAGTCTCCATCATCCTTTCCTCACTTGGGACAATGCTCTAATAATGATGATCATCACACTTTTATTTTTCTTACAACTCAACAATTACAACTCGATACTTAGAACAAAATATGACTCTATATGAATGCCTCCAGCGGTGTACCGGGATATGCAATGACTCATGAGTGACATGTATGAAAGAATTATGAACGGTGGCTTTGCCATAAATACGATGTCAACTACATGATCATGCTAGCAATATGACAATGATGGAGCGTGTCATAATAAACGGAACGGTGGAAAGTTGCATGGCAATATATCTCGGAATGGCTATGGAAATGCCATAATAGGTAGGTATGGTGGCTGTTTTGAGGAAGGTATATGGTGGGTGTATGATACCGGCGAAAGGTGCACGGTATTAGAGAGGCTAGCAATAGTGGAAGGATGGGAAAAAGTGCGTATAATCCATGGACTCAACATTAGTCATACAGAACTCATATACTTATTGCAAAAATCTACAAGTTATCAAAGCAAAGTATTACGCGCATGCTCCTAGGGGGATAGATTGGTAGGAAAAGACCATCGCTCGTCCCCGACCGCCACTCATAAGGAAGACAATCAATAAATAAATCATGCTCCGAGTTCATCACATAACGGTTCACGATACGTGCATGCTACGGGAATCACAAACTTCAACACAAGTATTCTTTAAATTCACAACTACTCAACTAGCATGACTCTAATATTATCACCTCCATATCTAAAAACAATTATCAAGCATCAAACTTATCTTAGTATTCAACGCACTCATAAGAGAATTTTATTATTCTTGAATACCTAGCATATTAGGATTTTATGAAAATTACCATGCTATTTAAGACTCTCAAAATAATCTAAGTGAAGCATGAGAGTTCATCTATTGCTTCAAAATAAAACTACCACCACGCTCTTAAATATATAAGTGAAGCACTAGAGCAAATGGCAAACTACTCCGAAAGATATAAGTGAAGATCAATGAGTAGTCGACTAATTATGTAACTATGTGAAGACTCTCCCATTTAATAATTTCAGATCTTGGTATTGTATCCAAACATCAAGCAAAACAAAATAAAATGACATGACGCTCGAAGCAAAACACGTATCATGTGGTGAATAAAAATATAGCTCCAAGTAAAGTTACCGATGAACAAAGACGAAAGAGGGGATGCCTTCCGGGGCATCCCCAAGCTTAGGCTCTTGGTTGTCCTTGAATATTACCTTGGGGTGCCTTGGGCATCCCCAAGCTTAGGCTCTTGCCACTCCTTATTCCATAGTCCATCGAATCTTTACCCAAAACTTGAAAACTTCACAACACAAAACTTAACAGAAAACTCGTAAGCTCCGTTAGTATAAGAAAATAAATCACCACTTCAAGGTACTGTAATGAACTCATTATTTATTTATATTGGTGTTAGACCTACTGTATTCCAACTTCTCTATGGTTTATAAACTATTTTACTAGCCATAGATTCATCAAAATAAGTAAACAACACATGAAAAACAGAATCTGTCAAAAACAGAACAGTCTGTAGTAATCTGGACAAAACGTATACTTATGGAACTCATAAAATTATCAAATAAATTGCTGGACCTGAGGAATTTATCTGTTAATCATATTAAAAAAGAATTAACTACATAGCACTCTCCAAATAAAAATGGCAGCAATTCTCATGAGCGCTAAAGTTTCTGTTTTTTACAGCATGATCAACAAGACTTTCCCAAAGTCTTCCCAACGGTTCTACTTGGCACAAACACTAATTAAAACATAAAAACTCAATCGTAACAGAGGCTAGATAAATTATTTATTACTAAACAGGAGCAAAAATCAAGGAACTAAAATAAAATTGGGTTGCCTCCCAACAAGCGCTAACGTTTAATGCCCCTAGCTAGGCATGATGATTTCAATGATGCTCATATAAAGGATAAGAATTGAAACATAAAGAGAGAATCATGAAGAATATTGCTAATACATTTATGTCTAACGCACTTCCTATGCATAGGGTTTTTGTGAGCAAACAACTTATGGGAACAATAATCAACTAGCATAGGAAGGCAAAACAAGCATAACTTTAAAACTTTAAGCACATAGAGAGGGAAATTGATATTATTGCAATTCCTACAAGCATATATTCCTCCCTCATAATAATTTTCAGTAGAATCATGAATGAATTCAACAATATAACAAGCACCTAAAGCATTCTTTTCATGATCTACAAGCATAGCAATTTTATTACTCTCCACACAAGCAAAATTCTTCTCATGAATAATAGTGGGAGCAAACTCAACAAAATAATTATCATGTGAGGCATAACCCAATTGAAAACTAAAATCATGATGACAAGATTCATGGATATCATTATTCTGTATAGCATACAAGTCATCACAATAATCATCATAGATAGCAACTTTGTTCTCATAATCAATTGGAACCTCTTCCGGAATAGTGGATTCATCACAAAATAAAGTCATGACCTCTCCAAATCCACTTTCATCAATGTAATCATCATAAATAGGAGGCATGCTTTCATCATAATAAATTTGCTCATCATAACTTGGGGGACAAAAAATATCATCTTCATCAAATAGAGCTTCCCCAAGCTTGTGGCTTTGCATATCATTAGCATCATGGATATTCAAGGAATTCATACTAACAACATTGCAATCATGCTCATCATTCAAAGATTTAGTGCCAAACATTTTATAGATTTCTTCTTCTAGCACTTGAGCACAATTATCCTTTCCATCATACTCACGAAAGATATTAAAAAGGTGAAGCGTATGAGACAAACTCAATTCCATTTTTTGGTAGTTTTCTTTTATAAACTAGACTAGTGCTAAAACAAGAAACAAAAAGATTCAATTGCAAGATCTAAAGATATACCTTCACTTACCTAGCCTCCCCGGCAACGGCGCCAGAAAAGAGCTTGATGTCTACTACACAACCTTCTTCTTGTAGACGTTGTTGGGCCTGCAAGTGCACAGGTTTGTAGGACAGTAGAAAATTTCCCTCAAGTGGATGACCTAAGGTTTATCAATCCGTAGGAGGCGTAGGATGAAGATGGTCTCTCTCAAGCAACCCTGCAACCAAATAACAAAGAGTCTCTTGTGTCCCCAACACACCCAATACAATGGTAAATTGTACAGGTGCACTAGTTCGGCAAAGAGATGGTGATACAAGTGCAAAATAGATAGTAGATATAGGTTTTTGTAAACTGAAAATATAAAACAGCAAGGTAGCGAGTGGTAAAAGTGAGCGTAAACGGTATTGCAATGATAGGAAACAAGGCCTAGGGTTCATACTTTCACTAGTGCAAGTTCTCTCAACAATAATAACATAGATAGATCATATAACGAGCCCTCAACATTCAACAAAGAGTCACTCCGAAGCCACTAATAGCGGAGAACAAACGTAGAGATTATGGTAGGGTACGAAACCACCTCAAAGTTATTCTTTCAAATCAATCCGTTGGGCTATTCCTATAGGTGTCACAAACAACCCTGTAGTTTTTACTAGAATAACACCTTAAGATACAAATCAACCAAAACCCTAATGTCACCTAGATACTCCATTGTCACCTCAAGTATCCGTGGGCATGATTATACGATATGCATCACACAATCTCAGATTTATCCAACCAACATAAAAGTACTTCAAATAGTGCCCCAAAGTTTCTACCGGATAATCAAGAACGTGTGCCAACCCCTATGCATAGGTTCATGGGAGGAACCCGCAAGTTGGTCACCAAAACATACATCAAGTGGCACATGATATCCCATTGTCACCACAGATAAGCATGGCAAGACATACATCAAGTGTTTATAAAAGTCTCAATCCGATAAGATAACTTCAAAGGGGAAACTCAATTCATCACAAGAGAGTGGACGGGGAGAAGAAACATAAGATCCAACTACAATAGCAAAGCTCGGGATACATCAAGATCGTGCCATAGATGGAACACGAGAGAGAACACGAGAGAGTGAGATCAAACACATAGCTAATGGTACATACCCTCAGCCCCGAGGGTGAACTACTCCCTCCTCGTCATGGATAGCGCCGGGATGATGAAGATGGCCACCGGAGATGGATCCCCCCTCCGACAGGGTACCGGAAAGGGGTTCCGATTGGTTTTTCATGGTTCTGGAGGCTTGCGGCGGCGGAACTCCGTTCTATCTTCCGTTTTGGAAATTTTAGGGTACGACGGTATATATGGGTGAAAGGAGTACGTCGGTGGAGCTAATGGGGCCCCACGAGGCAGGGGGGCGCGCCCCCCACCCTCGTGAGCACCTCCCGTATCTTCTGACGTGGGGTCCAAGTCCATCAGGTGGGATTCCTTCCAAAAATAACTTCTCCAGTTGATTTCGTTCCGTTTTGACTCCGTCTGATATTCCTTTTCCTCGAAACACTGAAATAGGCATAAAATAGCAAATCTGGGCTGGGCCTTCGGTTAATAGGTTAGTCCCAAAAATAATATAAAAGTGGAAAATAAAGCCCAATATTGCCTAAAATAATAGATAATATAGCATGGAGCAATTAAAATTATAGATACGTTGGAGACGTATCAGTGAGCACTCATTAAAATATGACATGCTAAAAAGTTGATGTTGGACAAGGAAGACAACGTAATGGGTTATGTTTTCTTACATCTGAGATAAATTATATTGTCATGGATCATCCAACATGGTTGAGCTCGCCTTTCCCCCTCATGCTAGCCAAATTCATCGCACCAAGTAGAGATACTACTTGTGCTTCCAAATACCCTTAAACCAGTTTTGCCATGAGAGTCCACCATACCTACCTATGGATTGAGTAAGATCCTCCAAGTAAGTTGTCATCGGTGCAAGCAACAAAAATTGCTCTCTAAATATGTATGACTTATTAGTGTGGGAAAAAATCTTTATACGATCGTGTGATATGGAAGAAATAAAAGCAATGGACTGCATGATAAAGGTCCATATCACAAGTGGCAATATAAAGTGACTCTCTTTCGCATTAAGATTTTGTGCATCCAACCATAAAAGCGCATGACAACCTCTGCTTCCCTCTGCGAAGGGCCTATATTTTACTTTTATCTCCTACCTTGCATAAGAGTCATGGTGATCTTCACCCTTCCTTTTACATTTTATCCTTTGGCAAGCACAGTATGTTGGAAAGATCCTGCTATATATGGCTAATTGGATGTGAGTTTTCATGAACTATTATTGTTGACATTACCCTTGAGCTAAAACATTGGGAGGCAAAACTATAAGCCCCTATCTTTCTCTGTGTCCGATTAAAACTCCATACCCATAAGTATTGCATGAGTGTCAGCAATTGTGAAAGACTATATGATAGTTGAGTATGTGGACTTGCTGAAAAGCTCTTATATATTGACTCTTCCCTATGTTATAATAAATTGCAATTGCTCCAATGACTGAGATTATAGTTTGTTAGTTGTCAATGAAGTTTACGATTCATACTTGAAATTGTGATTGAACTATTACTCTAGCATAAGAGATCATATGACAAGAATTATATAAGTTGTTGTTCTAAGAATGATCATGATACCCTCATGTCCGTATTTTATTTTTATAGACACCTCTATCTCTAAACATGTGGACATATTTTTCGATTTCGGCTTTCGCTTGAGGACAAGCGAGGTCTAAGCTTGGGGGAGTTGATACTTCCATTTTGCATCATGCTTTTATATCGATATTTATTGCATTATGGGCTGTTATTACATATTATGTCACAATACTTATGCCTATTCTCTCTTATTTTACAAGGTTTACATAAAGAAGAAGAATGCCGGCAGCTGGGATTCTGGGCTGGAAAAGGAGCAAAATTATAGACCTATTCTGCACAGCTCCAAAAGTCCTGAAACTTCACGGAAGTCAATTTCAGAATATATAAAAAATACTGAGCGCAAGAAGTTCACCATGGGGGGCCACACCCTGCCCACAAGGGTGGGGGGCGAGCCCTACCCCCCTGGGCGCGCCCCCTACCTCATGGGCCCCCTGGTGGCCCTCCGATGGCCATCTTCTACTATATGGAGTCTTTCGATGAGGAAAAAATCATAAGCCATCTTCTCGGACGAAACTTCGCCGCCACGAAGCGGAACCTTGGTGGAACCAATCTAGGGCTCCGGCGGAGCTGTTCTGCCGGGGAAACTTCCCTCTGGGAGGGGGAAATCATCGCCATCTTCATCACCAACGCTCCTCTCATCAGGAGAGGGCAATCTCCATCAACATCTTCACCAGCACCATCTCCTCTCAAAACCCTAGTTCATCTCTTGTATCCAATTCTTGTCTCTAATACCGGGATTGGTCCCTGTGGGTTGCTATTAGTGTTAATTACTCCTAGTAGGTGATGCTAGTTGGTTTATTTGGTGGAAGATCATATGTTCAGATCCTATATGCATGTTAATACCCCTCTCATTATGAACATGAATATGCTTTGTGAGTAGTTACGTTTGTTCCTGAGGACATGGGAGATGTCTTGCTATTAGTAGTCACGTGAATTTGGTAATCGTTCGATATTTTGATGAGATGTATGTTGTCTCTCCTCTAGTGGTGTTATGTGAGCGTCGACTACATAACACTTCACCATTATTTGGGCCTAGAGGAAGTCATTGGGAAGAAATAAGTAGATGATGGGTTGCTAGAGTGACAGAAGCTTAAACCCTAGTTTATGCGTTGCTTCGTAAGGGGCTAATTTGGATCCACATGTTTCATGCTATGGTTAGGTTTACCTTAATACTTTTGTTGTAGTTGCGGATGCTTGCAATAGAGGTTAATCATAAGTGGGATGCTTGTCCTAGTAAGGACAGTACACAAGCACCAGTCCACCCACATACCTAATTATCAAAGTACCGAACACGAATCATATGAACGTGATGAAATCTAGCTTGACGATATTCCCATGTGTCCTCGGGAGCGCTTTTCTCTATATAAGAGTTTGTCTAGGATTGTCCTTTGCTACAAAAAGGATTGGGCCACCTTGTTGCACTTTATTTACTTTTGTTACTTGTTGCTCGTTACAAATTATCCTCTCACAAAACTATTTGTTACCACTTATTTCAGTACTTGCAGAGAATACCTTGCTGGAAACCGCTTATCATTTCCTTCTGATCCACGTTCGGTTCGACACACTTACTTATCGAAAGGATTACGATAGATCCCCTATACTTGTGGGTCATCATCTACGCGATAGAACCAGTCGCCCCAGAATTTAATCCATGGTCATCATGCCCGATCACTTTTGATCGCCGGGATCATCCGACCAGTATCCGTCATGGCAGTTCAGCCGCACTGGTCCTGGACCCAATAATTGATGGGTTCCACCTAACGCGAGTCCTGATGGACGGTGACAGTAGCCTCAACTTGCTCTATCAGAATACCATGTGCAAAATGGGCATTAACCCATCGCGGATAAAGCCCACAAAGACTACCTGTAAAGGAGTCATACCGGGCATCGAGGCCCGCTGCACGGGCTCAATCACACTAGAGGTTGTCTTCGGATCTCCGGACAACTTCTGAAGTGAGGAGTTAATCTTCGATATCATCCCCTTCCGCAGCGGCTACCACGCACTGCTCGGACGAACAGCATTTGCTTGGTTCAATGCGGTGCCACACTATGCTTATCTCAAGCTCAAGATGTCCGGACCGCGCAGCATCATAACAGTCAATGGAAATACGGAACGCTCCCTCCGCACCGAGGAGGACACCGCTGCCTTAGCGGCAGAGGTACAGGGCGGCCTTGTCAAGCAGAACCTCAATTCGGTGGTCGATCCCTCAGACACTGTTAAGAGAGTCTGAACCATTCCACAGAAGGACATCTCGGCTCGTCAGGAGCTCGACTAGCAATTTGGCCTCCGTCCCCGTACTGACCAAGTGGCGGCCATCGTACCGCGCATACATAATTACGCACTAAAAATACCATGGACCCGGATGGAGGCATAATCAGCTTGTGATCCGCAATACGGCTCGACCGCCCCGGACACTCATACTTTCACTATTTCCCTTTTTTCTTTTCTTTTTCTTTTTTATAGGCCTTTCCTGGCGGCTTGACCATCGATTCTTTACGAAGGATAAAAACACCAAGACAACAAGAAGCATGGATGTACTGGGAAACTCTTGGGTTGTCTCTTTAACGATCCCTTTACCTGTCTTCAGGACCCACACGCAGCTCTCTCTTGGTGAAGGCATAGTAAATAGCCTTTCCGCTTATTGCATTACTTGTATAAATGCACTTTAACGCACCAATGAAATTATAATAGAAACAATTTGCGGCCCAAATTTTCACGGCTCTAGCTTACCACTGGTTCTTCCTTTTCCTTTCTTTTTTGCATTTTCCTTTCTGGTAATTCTATCAGATACCACCTGTACACTCGGGTGCGTTTCAATTTGCCAGGCGCTTCATAGCGCCCCACAACATGGCAACAAAAGTTCGAACACTTTTACAGTATAGTTCGGCACCCCGAATTTAGCACTATATGCATTCGCTGCGAATCATGTCTTTGGTCAATAGTTGGGTTGCCCGGCTCCTGTGCTTGCTACCTTACATTCCCTTATATCGGCTAGGGTAGTAAAGGGAGAACTACTGCGATTGTGTCTTGGTTTACCCAAGGAGCACCTCAGTAGAGAAAGCCGAAAATTGACTGTCATGATGCGGCGAGAGCCGGTCAGCTCTTTGGAGGTCTCAAATCCTTAGAGATTTTTTTCCGCATTATGCGAGGGATTGGTACTTACCCGATCAACTGTTTACAGCATCCTAGTCCGGATGCTAGGGGCTGTGCATTGTTTTTATTGTCGAACTCCTATGGCTAAGTGAGAGTGCTAAAGCCGCATAGTCCAATCTCCTGGTTCGTCGTGCTAAACACCTCCTTCAAGGACCAAACAATTGCATTAAGAGTGTTTAGATTACATCCCGAACACCCCCGTATTTCCTACGTGGGGGCAGAAGCCGACGACTGTCCAACTCTCAGATTTCACATAACACGGCCACACAGGAGGATAATTTTTTAGAAGCATTATATTACATAAAAGTTTTGTTCCATCATATAATTCAAAGACAACATGAATGTATTCATTCCAAAATAATGTCTTGGCCACACTGCGTTGCTACAATGCGAGACCCCTCTAGGACATCTGCAAAATAGTGCTCGGGTGTGCGGTTTTCTTTGCCCTATGGCGGCCCCTTGGTCAGCTGGACGACATCCATCTTAGCCCACCACATCTTGCAGCGGGCGAATGCCATGCGTGCACCTTCAATGCAGGTTGATCGCTTGACGACGTCCAGCCGAGGACATGTATTCACCAGCCGCGTCATGAGTCTGACGTAGCTGTCGGGCATAGCTTTGGTTAGCCACAGCCGAATTATCAAATCCTTCATGGCTAGTTCGGCCACCCTATGCAGCTCCACCAATTGTTTCAGCTGATCGATGAAGGGCACGGGATGCTCTGGCGCATCTACTGCGACCAGAACAATTTCTCCATGGAGCTCCCTTCTTCGGCTCGGAAGAACTCTACGGCGTCGGACACACTGCGCGGCATATCTGCGACAGCTCCTGGAGAACTCCGAATCCGGGTTAGTAAGAAATACTTCTTCTTCATATATTTGCTTTGCATACTAAATGCCTTACCCGCTGCGATCTTCCTGGCCTCTTGGATCTCCTGGAGGGCACCCTGGGCTTCAACCCGGGCCGCTTCCACGCTTTGACGAGCCTTGGAGAGTTCGGTCTATCGAGCCGAAACATCACCCTCCAGGGTCTCGTACTTCCTCACCACGTCCTGGAGCTCTTGTTGGACCTTGTTCAGCCGGGCCTTCAGCTTCTTGCGAGCGGCCTGCTCCTTGACAACTTTCCCCTTGGCTTTGGCCAGGGCCTTTTTCAGGGCCTCGACCTCGGTCATCGTCCCTACACATATAATGACAGTGTAGTTAGTATACATCATTTACTCTTTCCGCATATATAGCGAGCCATTGCATACCTTGCTGGTCTTCTAGCTGCTTCCTCGCCTAGCCGATCTCTTCTTCGGCCCGCTCCAGTTTCTGCTTTAGTCCGGAGACTTCGGCAGTGTGGGAAGTCGCGGCCAGCAGACGCCTGCTTATTCACATCAGACACAGTTTGCTTAGTTTCCTACAAAATTTAAATGATCCTCTGTCTGGCTTTTCTTCCCGAACACCAGACAATGTCTCAGGGGCTACTCTCTATGTGGGGATTTTCTCGGTTAAATACCGCTTACCTCAAAACCAGTCAGCAGGCTGTTGCGGGCTTCGGTCACTCCGCTTTTAACGGACTGAACCTTCTCAATCACCGTACCCATAAGGATACGATGTTCTTCCACAATGGAAGCGCCTCGTAGCGCTTCCAATAGATTATCCGACGCCTCTGGTTGGACAGAGGTCGCCGGCGGGATGGGCACGCCTCCTTCTCTTGAAGGAAGCTTCTTGTCGGACTCCGGGGCCATATGGGTCTCCGGATCCGTGCTCATATGGGGGCCGAATTGAGAACGGCCCCCATCGTCAGTCTCCATGGGGGCCTGCTCCCCCATGTGTTCGGCGGCCGAGGTATCGCCCTCCAGTGCCGCCTTGACGGCCTCCTGAACCTCCCCCTAGCCTGGGAAGGTCCTTTGCGAGAGCACCTCATCATCTCCCTTGGCGTTCGGAGAGTAAGCGGCCAGCGGTGTCTTGCTGGCCATCTCCTTTGAGTCCAACGAGCCTCTTGATGAGGATTGCTAGGAGTTGTCGTGGGCCGGACTGCAATAGCATAATTAATAGTGTCAGTACAACAAAGAGGAGAGGTTAGATTTATGGGCATGTATCAGTCTTAGCGCTTACGATGTAGCCCGAGGCTTAGAGCGGGGGGTCGCTCCGGACTGCTGTCGACGTCCCATGCGGAGCTGCCCACGAGCAGGCCTTTCCCCTTCTTGGGCGCCTCCGCCTCCAGAATTGTGGAGGCCACACTCTTCTTCCTGCCCCCATTAGGGGGAGAATCGCTTTCCTCCTCCTCCTCATCGTCATCATCTTCGACGACGGAGGAGCGGGTCTTGTCTTCGGACGTTGCGTCCGAAGCGCCCTTGCGGCGGGGGCCACTCCGGACCCCCTTGGCCTTCCCCGTGGCCTTCTTCGCCGGCGCCGTATAGGACGCCAGCACTAGCATCTTCGCTAAACGCGGGATGACTGGTTCTTCAGGCAGCGAAGCCGGACACTGGATCCGCTTCGCCCTCTCCATCCAGTCCTGAAGAATCAATGATAATAAAAGCTTAGATATCATCCTTGAAACAAGCAAGTATGGGATGCGTTCAAAATAACATACCTCGTTGGCGAGGTGGTTAATGTCGTGCCCGTGGTCCGAATCTGTGGCCGGCGGTGTCTCGTTGCCCTTGAAGAGCAACTTACAAGCGTCTTCGTGAGTGGTTTTAAGGAGCCTCTTCAGGGTATGGTGCTTCTTCGGATTGAACTCCCGTAGAGGGAGGCTTCGGCTTTGGCACCACTACTAGGAAAATGGCTATAGATGGAATTGACACTAATGGCGCACCAGACATGTGGTGCGCCATTACTATATACTAATGGCGCACCATGTGTTGGTGCACCATTAGTGTGGAAGACACTAATGGCGCACCAGGCACACGGTGCGCCACTAGTAACAAAATGTTTTTTTCATTTTTTCAAACATACTAATGGCGCATCCGGGCAGAGTGCGCCACTAATGTATTTTTTTTACTTTTTTGCAAAACTACTAATGGCGCACCGTTGCATAGTGCGCCATTACTAGTTTAAACTAGTAATGGCGCACTGTGCCACGGTGCGCCATTAGTATAAAAATTATTTTTTTACTTTTTTGCAAAATTACTAATGGTGCATGTCTGTGTGGTAGGCCATTAGTATGTTGGGTAACTAATGGTGCATGTCTGTGTGGTGCGCCATTAGTAACCTGGGACCAGCTAGATATTTTTGGACAGCCACACCTACACACTCACTTTCCCCACTTCATTCCCCCCACCTCCTTCTCTAAGCTTGTCGGCTGCCTCCTCCTCCTCACCTCATTTGCACCATAGATTCATCAAAATTAAGTGTTGAAATTACCTTTTTTCATAGGTAAGTAAGGGGAAAGCTATCTTCATATTGTAGATCTACTTTTTTTCTCCCTAGCTCGCTGCAACAACGTGCACATGCAGTTTTTGTGGCCTAGCTAGATCTATGTATGTTTGTGCTGTTGCATATGTTTGTGGTGTTGCATATATGTTTGTGTTTGCAGGTACCGGTATTTGAAATGCGATAGTTGCCAATATTTGGCACTATGCATTCTTTTTGGTCCTATTTTTAGGGAAAGTCATGCCAAATTTTTTCTTGGTTCTAAAATATCGTTTTTCTCTACCCCACAGGCGACCATGGTCCGCACGATGACCGAAGGCATCGTGAATAGGTTTTTGAGCTCTGCGAAGGCCGAGATGCTTCAGAAGAACGAGATGGAGATAAGATGTCCGTGTCGAAGATGCAAGCTGAAGAGCCTTATTGCGGACCCGGATTCTGGGCAGGTGTGGGACCACCCGCTCTTGCGTGGTTTCATGGATGGTATCGGTGGCAAGGTGATGAAGATGACTATGAAGTCGTCCAATGGGGCCGGGCAAGAAATGAGGAAGGGAAGAAAGACAACCACCGTGGCTCGGGCGGGCGAGAAGACGAAGAATCTCCAGGACATGATCACGACGGTGATGCTGTACACAGTCATCATGTAGAAGATGTCGGACATGATGATGAGGAAGATGCCGGAGCAGACGAAGGGCATGATCATGAAGATCTAGATGCCGGAGGAGCAGACGACGATGGACCATCGATGGGCTGGGTGCAGGACCCTCATATTCAAGAGCTGCTTCTCAAGCAGACAGATAACGCAAGAGCTGCCGCCTAAGAGAAAGCCAAGCTGGATCAACTGGAGATAGACGCGGTTACTCCATTGTTTGAAGGATGGAGACCCGAGGATACCCTCCTGAAAGTAACGCTCATGGCTTTGGTGATGAAGGTAAAACACAAAATGACCGACGCATGCTTCGACGAGAACATGTCATTCTGGCACGAACGTCTTCCCAAGGGGAACAAGTGCCCGAACAGTTTCGAGGAGGCGAAGAAAGTCGTGTGTCCTCTGGATTTACCGCACGTGAAATGTCATGTGTGCATGAACAATTGCATCATTTATCGGGACGAGCATGCGGAGTCTACCATATGTCCGGTGTGCGGCGTCACTCGATACAAGAAGAGGAAGAAAGCTCCTCGAAAAGTGGTGTGGTACTTTCTGATCACTCCTCGTCTGCAGCGGTATTTCGCAGACCCTAAGGTAGCAAAGCTCCTGTGTTGGCACGCGGATAGGGAGGAGAAGAAGCGAGAAGATGACGCAAATGATCCGGAGATAAATAAAAAAGACAAGATGCTGAGTCACCCTAAGGATGGGAGCCAGTGGCAAGCGTTGAACTTCGAACACCCAGACTTTGGGAAGGATCCAAGGAACATCGTGCTGGGCGCGAGCACCGATGGAGTCAATCCGTTTGGCAGCCAGAGAAGCACACATAGCACCTGGCCTGTGTTTGTGTGGATGTACAACCTTCCCCCTGGTTGTGCATGAAGAGGAAGTACATTCACATGAGTATGCTAATTGAAGGGCCGAAACAACCAGGGAACGACATCAATCTGTATCTGGGGCTGCTGAAAGAGGAGCTAGACACGCTGTGGAAAACGCTAGCCAATACGTGGGACGCCACAGAGAAAGAATATTTTCCTATGAGAGCCGCACTACTCACGACGGTGCAGAACTATCTCGGTTACGGATATCTCGCAGGGCAGGTGGTCCACGGATATTCTGGATGCATCAGGTGCATGGATGACACAACGTATCACTAGCTAGATAGAGATCCCGGGTCTTCGAAAACCGTGTTCATGGGACATCGAAGGTGGCTTCGCGACGATGACCCGTGGAGGAAACGCAAGGATCTGTTCGATGGTGAAACCGAACTCCGAAGACGCCCGCGTACGAGGAGCAGCGAGGAAATAGACGAGCTGTTGAAAAATTGGAAAGATTGCCCACTGCCGGGAAAGAAGCAAAAGGCGCCAGAGCCGGGAAAGAAGCAAAAGGCGCCAGAGCCGCTGCTGAAGGTATGGAAAACAAGGTCTGTTTTCTTGGAATTGCCGTACTGGAAGATCCACCGTGTGCCTCATAGCCTTGATGCCATGCATATCACGAAGAACGTGTGCGAGAGTCTGCTTGGTACCCTGCTCAACATGCCAGAGAGGACCAAAGATGGGTCGAAAGCAAGGGCAGACTTGAAATCAATGGGCATCAGGAAGGAGCTTCATGCTAATGATGATGATGATGATGAGGCAAAGCAGGACACAGAAAGTCGTCGCAATGGAAAAAAGGCCAAGAAGACCGGAAATGACTGCCCTCCCGCGTGCTTCACTCTAAGTCAGGAGGAGATCGAGCAGTTTTTCACCTGCCTCGTAGGAGTAAAACTTCCTTAAGGTTACGCGGGGAAGATAAGCAGATACCTAGACCCAGCGAACCAGATGTTCAGCGGGATGAAGTCTCACGACTGTCACGTGCTGATGACACAGATACTTCCAGTTGCAATCGGTGGGATCATGGACGCGCACGTCCGTGAAACGCTATTTCTCCTATGCAACTTTTTCGACGTCATCTCTCGGAAGTCGGTTGGCGTGAGGCAACTCAGAAGGCTACAGGAAGAGATCATGGTGATACTATGCGAGCTTGAGATGTACTTCCCGCCCGCATTCTTCGACGTTATGGTGCATCTGCTGGTCCATATCATGGAGGATATCATCCATCTCGGGCCGACGTTCCTGCACAGCATGATGCCGTTCGAAAGGATGAATGGTGTCATCAAAGGATACGTTCGCAACATGTCACGTCCAGAGGGAAGTATAGCCAGGGGCTTTCTGACCGAAGAGTGCATCTCCTACTACACGAATTATCTAGGCATCGAGTGATGGGGAACGTAGCAGAAATTCAAAATTTTCCTACGTGTCACCAAGATCTATCTATGGAGAGACCAGCAACGAGGGGAAGGAGAGTGCATCTACATACCCTTGTATATCGCTAAGCGGAAGCGTTCAAGTGAACGGGGTTGATGGAGTCGTACTCGTCGTGATTCAAATCACCGATGACCAAGTGCCGAACGCACGGCACCTCCGCGTTCAACACACATACAGCCCGGTGACGTCTCCCATGCCTTGATCCAGCAAGGAGAGAGGGAGAGGTTGAGGAAGACTCCATCCAGCAGCAGCACAATGGCGTGGTGGTGGTGGAGGAGCGTGGCAATCCTGCAGGGCTTCGCCAAGCACCACGGGAGAGGAGAAGTACTTGGGAGAGGGGAAAGGGCTGCACCAAAGGCATAAGGGGTGTTCCAAGAGGCCCTCCTACCCTCACTATATATAGGGAGCCCAAGGGGGGGGGTGCGCCAGCCCTAGGAGATCCAATCTCCTAGGGGGCGGCGGCCAGGGAAGGAGTCCTTCCCCCCCACGGCACCTAGGAGGTGCCTTCCCCTGCTGGGACTCTTGCTTTAGGGTTTCCCCAGGCGCATGGGCCTCTTGGGGCTGGTGCCCTTGGCCCATGTAGGCCAAGGCGCACCCCCTACAGCCCATGTGGCCCCCCGGGGCAGGTGGCCCGACCCGGTGGGCCCCCGGGACCCTTCCGGTGGTCCCGGTACAATACCGATGACCCCGAAACTTGTCCCGATGGCCGAAACAGGACTTCCTATATATAAATCTTTACCTCCGGACCATTCCGGAACTCCTCGTGACGTCCGGGATCTCATCCGGGACTCCGAACAACATTCGGTGACCACATACAAGCTTCCTTTATAACCCTAGCGTCATCGAACCTTAAGTGTGTAGACCCTACGGGTTCGGGAGACATGCAGACATGACCGAGACGTTCTCCAGTCAATAACCAATAGCGGGATCTAGATACCCATGTTGGCTCCCACATGTTCCACGATGATCTCATCGGATGAACCACGATGTCAAGGACATAATCAATCCCGTATACAATTCCCTTTGTCTAGCGGTATTGTACTTGCCTGAGATTCGATCGTCGGTATCCCTATACCTTGTTCAATCTCGTTACCGGCAAGTCTCTTTACCCGTTCCGTAACACATCATCCCGTGATCAACTCCTTGGTCACTTTGTGCACATTATGATGATGTCCTACCGAGTGGGCCCAGAGATACCTCTCCGCTTACACGGAGTGACAAATCCCAGTCTCGATTCGTGCCAACCCAACAGACACTTTCGGAGATACATGTAGTGCACCTTTATAATCACCCAGTTACGTTGTGACGTTTGGTACACCCAAAGCACTCCTACGGTATCCGGGAGTTGCATAATCTCATGGTCTAAGGAAATGATACTTGACATTAGAAAAGCTTTAGCATACGAACTACACGATCTTTGCGCTAGGCTTAGGATTGGGTCTTGTCCATCACATCATTCTCCTAATGATGTGATCCCGTTATCAATGACATCCAATGTCCATGGTCAGGAAACCGTAACCATCTATTGATCAACGAGCTAGTCAACTAGAGGCTCACTAGGGACATGGTGTTGTCTATGTATCCACACATGTATCTGAGTTTCCTATCAATACAATTCTAGCATGGATAATAAACGATTATCATGAACAAGGAAATATAATAATACCTAATTTATTATTGCCTCTAGGGCATATTTCCAACATTGAGAACCCCGTTGGTCTGCCCGTCAACAGGCACCTCGGCAGGCTCGCTGGATGGGGTCACCGTGAGGGTCGCCGCGAAATGCATGTCGACTTCGAGGGTCGACTCGCCGACTTTGAAAGAGCAAACCTAGTCGCACTACAACACATAGACGTGGTCGATCCTTGGGTGGTAGAGCACAAAACCTTTATTGAGAAGACGTACAATGACCGAGGCCAACAGAGGACGAACGGAGATATAATCAAAGAGCACAACTCATGTTTCACGCGTTGGTTCAAGCAGAAGCTTTTGTCGTACCCTTTACATGAGGATTCTTCTGCGGAAGAACAACTCATATTCGCCTTGTCACAGGGCGCCGAGCACAACTTGATGACCTATGAGGCGTACGATATCAACCGCTACACATTCTACCCCGAGGACAAGGACATGAAGAGCGATGGTTATCAGAACTCCGGGGTAACGATGGAATCCTACACCGGTAACGACAAGGACAGATACTACGGAAGGATCGAGGAGATCTGGGAGCTGAGCTACACTGGAGAGAAGGTCCCGATGTTCCGTGTCAGATGGGCCAAGAGCGTCCTAAAAGAAGACCGGTATTTCACCACCATGGTTATACCCGAAGCCAAATCCAAGACCGCGGGCGCAAACGTCACCCGTCAAAGCCCAGTCGTGTTGTCATGAGGAGAGGCAAAAGGAAGATCATCGGAATGGATGGAGTAGCCAATGAGCAAGACTTCCACAAGTACGGCGACCCGAAGATCGAACATGACGACGACGATGAAGTAGCAGCATATACCACAAGAAGAATCAGGACCACCCTACCTAAAGGACGTCCGTTCCACAGAAGAACTCCATGTGCGAAAAAGAAGGGCAAGAAGATTATGAATAGATATCTAGCTAAGATCGACTGTATTTAAATCGTAGTCTTCATTTCTCGGTTGTATTTCATGGGCACTTTTTGATATCATGAATATTTTTAAATTTCATGGGCACTTTTTGAATTCATGAATATTTTTCAAATTTGATGATATTTTTTCATATTCAATATGATAAAATATTGAATATTCATGAGGACACTCGATCTCGATCCCCCTCCATCTCGATCTGGATGCCCCTTTATCTCGATCGCTATCCCCTATCTTGATCTCGATCCCACCCGCACCCTCCCCCGCTCCACCGCCGCCGAGCACCCCCATTTGATGATATTTTTTCATATTCAATATGATAAAATATTGAATATTCATGAGGACACTCGATCTCGATCCCCCTCCATCTCGATCTGGATGCCCCTTTATCTCGATCGCTATCCCCTATCTTGATCTCGATCCCACCCGCACCCTCCCCCGCTCCACCGCCGCCGAGCACCCCCATTTGATGATATTTTTTCATATTCAATATGATAAAATATTGAATATTCATGAGGACACTCGATCTCGATCCCCCTCCATCTCGATCTGGATGCCCCTTTATCTCGATCGCTATCCCCTATCTTGATCTCGATCCCACCCGCACCCTCCCCCGCTCCCCGGTGAGCTCCGCCTCCTCTCCCCTCTTCATTTTTTAAAAAATAATAAAAAAAGTGTAGACTACAATTGTTGTTAAACAACAATTATTACTATTTTTATAAAAAAAAATATTACTGTTTCATATTCATATTCATTTTCTAAAAAATTATTACACGCAACAAAAAATAAAAATAAATTACTTATGGCGCACCTCTGGCTGATGCGCCATTGCTATATATAAAAAAAAGATTACTAATGGCGCACCTCTGCCTGGTGCGCCATTGCTATATATATATAAAAAGATTACTAATGGCGCACCTCTGCCTGGTGCGCCATTGCTATGTATAAAAAGATTACTAATGGCGCACCGATCGCGGGTGCGCCATTAGTAAGATTCCCCCCTAGCTAATTCCCTCCCTCTCGCCAGATCCCCTTTGTCCTCTCCCTCGCCAGATCCACTTCCTCCCGCTGCCCCGACCCATGCCGCCGCCGCTCCTGCGCCTCCATCTCCGTCGCCGCCCCCAGTCAGCCCCTGCCCTACCCCCCATCGTCGTCCGCTCCCAATCCACCCCCTCCCTCGCCATCACCGCAACCACCCACCCCCTCCCTCGCCTTCCCAGCCCTCGAAACCCTAGAAACCCGTGATGCTCCACCGTGCCTTCTCCGCTCGAGCTCCATCGTGTAAGGTGACAGGCAAGGCGGCGGGCAGAATCTGTTTCAACACCGAGCCGGCGAGCCGCGGAACCAGGGCGCGACGGCGCTCGACCCCTCCACCCCCCTCCACCTCTTCTTCTTCGGGTCGCCGCTGTCTTCCTCAACGCCGGCCACCTCTGTTGCTACTAAGTCTAACATTACAAGTCTCGAGACCGCGAGTATCGAGTTTGTCGGAAATAATACTAATCCTAACAAGTCCTACTAATCATCATCATACAACTTCTACTTGTTATTCATAACAAGTCATATGATCATCATCTTGATAGTCATCGAACCAACCCTACTTAATTGTTCTAAGCAAATGATCATCAGTATTAGGCAGGACCTAAATACCATATTTAAGCTAAAATAGCATAAAACAATATAGACCCTGACTCTCCATTATGGAGAATGGAGAACATCCTGTCTTCAATTCCTGCGCTTCGCTTCCTTTTGCTTCCAAGAAGCTCCTTACGACTGTCCATACATTTTTTCCATCCTTTGATTTTCATGTCTCCACTTCTTTTAGAAATCTCGTATGGACAGTTGAGATTGGTAGGACGACCTGGCTGTATGTTCAAAACATTAACACTACCTTTCAGATACATCATATGAGGCACACGATTCTCTGGGATTATCTGTTGAAAAACATAGTAATAACTTCATAGTTAGCAATGATGTACTAGTTTTAGAAGTATGCAAAAGATGCACGGATGTCGTAATAGTAAAAATCTTACCAGGGTATCTCCATGGTAGTTACCGTAGTTGAACACATGCACTAGTGGCACGTACTTACCATAATGTTGAGGAGTTTGATTGTAGATATTGTAATTTTCAATGTCAGTACAAAATCCGACCAAATGATTTTTCTCCTTGTAAGTTGTTAATTCGGAGCCATCGGTGTAGTGAGTTTTGTGTACCATCTCCCGCACATTCTTTGAACAATAAAAATAAGCTGTCAATGGAAATAAGCTGTCAACTATTTTGAAATAAACAATATAAATTAGCTAATAACTATGTTTGAGAAACTCACATAGCGGTAGAACTGGAGGCGTATCAACAAGGACCCAATGTACATATTGTCTTGGTTGATGTCAGGATTACCAAGATCCATGGTGATAAGCATACCCTCATCAAAACCATACATCTTGCAAAATGCTTCCCAATTTTTGCAACCAAAATGGGTTACGCTCTTAGAATTATATAGATTTACTTCAAAGTCCACATCGTGATGAGTCCTTAGGTGAATTTTCTTTGTTTCAGAAATTTCATGGTCTTCAAAATCCATCCTCTCCAAGACATAGCGTCTTGCATGGCATCGGATAAGCTATACTCGAATTGTAAAAGATGAAAATTACACATTGAAATAGTTGAAGTCATTCTTAATTATGAAAATAACACTTTTTGTCGTTGTGTACCGTTTCAACTTCGAAGGTCTCCTCGAGCTTAATGCTGAAGCGCCGATCATCGTCCAGGTGAGGCATGTCGCACAGACCTCGATCGTCGTGGCACCAGTCGCACTCCGCCGGGAGACTTTCATCGTCTGATGATGATGACGCAATATCCTACGTTCATAATTCAAAACTACATCATTTAGGGTTTGTAGACACCGAGGCACCCTAAAAGCCTAAGCTTTCATCATTTAGGTTTTGTCGACGCCGAGGCACCCTAAAATCCTAAGCGTACATCATTTAGGTTCTCATCGACACCGAGGCACCCTAGGTTGGGCCTAATCACTTGGCACTAATCACTTGGCTCTATTGCCACCTATGTTGGGTTTATCATCTAGGGTTTATCGATGCTAACGAGAATTCTAAGTTGGGCCTAATCACTTGGCTCTATTGCCACCTATGGTTTAATGCAGCAAGAATGGCGGGGCAGTTGATCCTACTTATTTAAGTACTAAGATACCCCGGCCCATGCATTAGTAGCAAGTACCTCATATGTCCGATTTTTAGCAAAGTCATGCTAAAATTCACGGAAAATTTCAGCATGACCTTTGCTGAAAATAGGACATATGGAGTACCCGAATTTGCTGGAACGGAAGTTAATCGACATTCCGGCAAACTCAAGGGCCTCTCGGGGTACCTGCAAAATCATCACGACACGAAGGGCCTCTCAAGGGCATCAAGCAGCAGCGACCCTTCACGAGCGAACTCAATGAGTGTGAACCAACAGAGTGTGGGTCACCACAGATTCTGTAGTCAAAAACCTTCAGGACAGAGTGAAAATAGTTACAATATGCTTGCAAGTAATTTTTCTGTAACTAAGGCATAATATGCTTGCAAGTAAATCACAATATGCTTGCAAGTAATTTTTCTGTAACAGTCTTGCCCCTATTTGAAGGAGAAGCAAATAGATACAATGGGTAGCTTTGGCACAATCCTAAGGCACAATCCTCTGACTAATTCATCACTGTAGGCCGGCATGAAACACACTCCTCCAAAAAAGCCTAAAATTCCACTATTATTGCATTTAAAAAAGCCTAAAATCCACTAGTATTGCCTCTAAGAAAGCCTTAAAAGTCCACTATTATTGACAATCAAAGTATGATCTGAACTGTAAGGAGTTAACTGAAAAATAAGTGTTAACTGAAGTTTTCCAGTACAGATCATAACTGAAGTTATTCATAGAATATAGTGACATCAAATGCAGTTAATTAGTCTTAATTGAATCTTAGTAAGGTTCATTCTGAAGTCAAAAGTCCCCAAACAGTGAAAGGGAACAAACAAAAAAATGTTCGGGAAATTCCAAAAGAGTCTAAAGGTATGGGTTGGTTTTTGGTTCCAATTTGAAAACCCAAAATTTCATCAACACATTAATTATAATTTGTTTATGCAAATACTTCTCTCAGGCAGCCACACACATCTTTCTTCATCCAATTTTTTCCTACATCATCATTGAACATCTGAAACTTACCAGCTCAACTTGAGAAAAAAATGGATAGGCAGGGACATTTGTGCTTTTTGCCATCTAATCTAATCTACCTCTGCTTGATTAACTATTGTTTTGGTTTTCACTTTGTGCCCGCCCATTAGATTAGTTGGTAAAGTACATGCTTCATCTTACATTCCCTACCTGTGTGTACATGCATTTGCAGGTTTTCAGGCCCTGACTAATTAACTACATTGCTGATCAGAGACCCTACTGTTTACTGGGAGGTGGCAGTACTACTGTGCTAGTGTGCTAGTACTGGTTTTTATTCTTTGGAACCTTCTACTTATGAAGCTCTCTCAAGTAAAGATTTTCAACTAGTAGTACATTTTTGTATGGTGCAAAAGTCCAGCAGCACTAGAACTGAACTAATTGATCTATACATGTTGTAGGAGGAGCTATATCATTTTCTCCATGAGGAAGGAGGAGAGGGAGGAAGGAGGAAGGAGGAGAGGTACCTGGGCGGGTGCGGCCAGTCGCTGGAGGGGTTGGGGTCAGGGTTGGGGTTGGCGCCGATGGCTTCGAAGGGATGGCTCGATTAGTCATTGGGGAGGCCTCCTGGGTGCCTCGGTTGGTCATGGGGAGGCCGGCGGCCGCGGTCGTCATCCTGCACCTCGTGCCCGGACTGAGGTAGAGGCGGTGCAGGGCAGGGGCCGGCGCGGGGAGGCTGTCGGCGACGGCGAGGTCGCGCAGGCGTCGGCTATGGCGGAGCTGCAGTGGTGGGGGCGCGGGGGCGGCGGCGCACGTAGGGGCGGCAGCGACGTGGGGCGGGGCAGCGCGCGGGGGGGGGGACTAGATCTGGCGAGAGGGAGGGACGAAGGGGTCGGGCTAGGTAGAGCTAGGGGGGTAGATTACTAATGGCGCACCCCCGAGCGGTGCGCCATTAGAATGTTTTTTCTAGATAGCAATGGCGCATCCCAGAGCGGTGCACCATTAGTATGTTTATTATTATTATTTTTGTTGCTATTTTTTAATATTTTTTTATAAAACAGTAATAATTTTTTTATGAATATGAAAAAATATCATCAAATGGGGGTGCTCGGCGGCGGTGGAGCGGGCCGGGGATGGTGCGGTGGGTCGGCGGCGACGGTGGAGTGGGGGAGGGTGCGGTGGGTCGTCGGCGGCGGTGGAGCTAGCGGGGGAGGGTGCGGGCGGTGTTCGGCGGCGGTGGGGCGGGCCGGGGAGGGTGCGGTGGGTCGGCGGCGGCGGTGGAGCGGGGGAGGGTGCGGTGGGTCGTTGGCGGCGGTGGAGCTAGCGGGGGAGGGTGCGGTGGGGGGGGGATCGAGATCGAGATGAAGGGGGATAGCGATCGAGATTTAAAAGTATTCATCAAATTTGAAAAAATATTCATGAATTCGAAAAGTGCCCATGAAATTTAAAAATATTCATTAGTTTAAAAATATTCATGAGTTCAAATTTGATATTGTACGCCTCATAGGTCATCAGGTTGTGCTCGGCGCCCTATGACAAGGGGAATATGAGTTGTTCTTCCGCGGAAGAATCTTCATGTAAAGGGTACGACAGAAGCTTCTGCTTGAACCAACGCGTGAAACATGAGTTGTGCTCCTTACTAGTTTAAACAACGAGTGAAACGCGTGAATCTTGAAGTAAAAAAATAAATATATATATATACTAATGGCGCACCGGGTGATAGTGCGCCATTACTAGTAATGGCGCACTATGAAACGATGCGCCATTAGTAGTTTTGCAAAAAAAAAGAATAATTTTTTTTACAGTAATGGCACACTGTCTGCTTGGTGCGCCATTACTACTTAGAACTAGTAATGGTTTCACAACACTTCGACATGATGCGCCATTAGTATGTATGGAAAAATGGAAAAATAATAATTTAATACTAGTGGTGCACCCTGTTTCTGGTGCGCCATTAGTGTCTTCCACACTAATGGCGCATCACCAACCGGTGCGCCATTAGTATATAGTAGTGGCGCACTGCTTCCATGGTGCGCCGTTAGTATCAATCCTATCTATAGCCCTTTTCCTAGTAGTGGTTGAATTCAAATATTTGAATAAGAGATCCTGATGTTTGAAACCCATGCATGCATGAATATAACGGAGATCTGTGCGGTGTGGTTTGGAAACGAGCATGTTGTAATGTATACACATTGAACAAGGTCAGACTGATTGGAATTTGAGATATCGATGACAGACATCATTTGGCCACGTCGCATCCGTGCATGGACACACTATTCTAATTGGAGATGATGGGCGGCTTTCACATCACATATCTATATCAATACCCCTATATATATATATTATTTTTTATATTTTTTTATATTGTGTGCGGGTAACTTTAACTTTGAAATATGGTCGTCGGATGAGACGAATCCGATGGTCCAAAGATGGCAAATTTGAGCACTACTGGCTGTTGGATATCATCTAGATTCCACCAGATTTTGCCACATGTATAATCTAGAAGACTCCATGGTTGAAATTAAGCATAATGCACAAACATCAAAACACAAGCACTTCTTATTTGTTCTAGAATCTTCCGTATCAGAATTGCCCAAATTTTTTTCTACATGATTTGCCATTATTTGTTTTTACTTTATGTCTTACGATGCACAATTCCATGAATCTTAAAACATATTAGCTTTCTTATAAAAACTAGATGATTTTTAATGAAATGAACTATAAGAATGAAACGAACATCTACATCATGCATATATGACTCAAAGCAATGCACGTGTAACTTACTCTAATCTAAGTGGTGTTTGTGTGTGTGTTGCGCGTGTTGAGGTGCAAATTGTCTTTTTTGGGTACACGTT